>NW_027142794.1:0-47162 GCF_026170545.1 Melanerpes formicivorus | reverse complement strand
CCCCCAGGGCACCCCAGCCCCTGGCCCTCAGCACCACAGCCAGGGAGCCCCCTGCCGCCCCCTGCCCCCACCCTGCTGTGCCTTGCAGCCTTGGCTGCGTTCAGGTCCTGCCAGGGTGGGCTCTGCCCTTCCCCCTGGCCAGCGAAGGGAGAAGCTTCCCTCGGTGCCGAGAGGCTGCCGGGGGCCAGGGGCAGGCTGCCCAGGGCGGCTCTGCAGCCCCCCAGCTCCTCCTCTCCCTCTCCCCCCCCGGGGGGCGGCAGAGGCTGGGGGTGGGCTCCCGAGCGGAGCCCCCGGGGCCGGCCTCGGGAAGCTCTGCTGCAGCCTCCCCGCTGCTGGCTGCTGGGGAAGGGTCTCCGTGCCCTGCCCCTCCGCTTCTCCTCCCCCCAAGCTGCTTTCCTCCTGTCTCCCTTTCGCGCTCAGATTCGCTACAAGGAGGAGTTTGAGAAGAGCAAGGGGAAGGGCTTCAGCGTGGTGGCCGACACCCCCGAGCTGCAGCGGATCCGGAAGACTCAGGACCAGATCAGCAACGTCAGTGCCCCTGCCCCTCCTGCTGCTGCCCCTCCTGCTGCTGCTGCCCCTCCTGCTGCTGCTGCCCCTCCTGCTGCTGCTGCCCCTCCTGCTGCTGCTGCCCCTCCTGCTGCTGCTGCCCCTGCTGCTGCTGCCCCTGCTGCTGCTGCCCCTCCTCCTCCTGCCCCTCCTCCTCCTGCCCCTGCTGCTGCTGCCCCTGCTGCTGCTGCCCCTGCTGCTGCTGCCCCTCCACCTCCTGCCCCTCCACCTCCTGCCCCTCCTCCTCCTGCCCCTCCTCCTCCTGCCCCTCCTCCTCCTGCCCCTGGTGCTGCTGCCCCTTCTCCTCCTGCCCCTGGTGCTGCTGCCCCTGGTGCTGCTGCCCTCCTCCTCCTGCCCCTGGTGCTGCTGCCCCTGGTGCTGCTGCCCCTCCTCCTCCTGCCCCTGGTGCTGCTGCCCCTGGTGCTGCTGCCCCTCCTCCTCCTGCCCCTGGTGCTGCTGCCCCTGGTGCTGCTGCCCTCCTCCTCCTGCCCCTGGTGCTGCTGCCCCTGGTGCTGCTGCCCCTCCTCCTCCTGCCCCTGGTGCTGCTGCCCCTCCTCCTCCTGCCCCTGCTGCTGTCCCTGCAGGGGGCTGGGATGGGCTGCAGGCTGCTGCTGAGCCCTTGCAAGGCTGCAGGGGGGGAGCTGGGATGGGCTGCAGGCTGCTGCTGTCCCTGCAGGGGGGGAGCTGGGATGGGCTGCAGGGCTGCAGGAGGGGAGCTGGGATGAGCTGCAGGGCTGCAGGAGGGGGAGCTGGGGAAGGGCTGCAGGCTGCTGCTGAGCCCTTGCAGGGCTGCAGGGGGGGAGCTGGGATGAGCTGCAGGGCTGCAGGGGGGGAGCTGGGGATGAGCTGCAGGGCTGCAGGGGGGGAGCTGGGATGAGCTGCAGGCTGCTGCTGTCCCTGCAGGGCTGCAGGGGGGAGCTGGGATGAGCTGCAGGCTGCTGCTGAGCCCTTGCCAAGGCTGCCAGGAGGGGAGCTGGGATGAGCTGCAGGCTGCTGCCTGAGCCCTTGCAGGGCTGCAGGGGGGGAGCTGGGATGAGCTGCAGGCTGCTGCTGTCCCTGCAGGGCTGCAGGGGGGAGCTGGGATGAGCTGCAGGCTGCTGCTGTCCCTGCAGGGCTGCAGGGGGGGGAGCTGGGATGGGCTGCAGGCTGCTGCTGTCCTTGCAGGGCTGCAGGGGGGGAGCTGGGATGGGCTGCAGGCTGCTGCTGAGCCCTTGCAGGGCTGCAGGGGGGGAGCTGGGATGAGCTGCAGGCTGCTGCTGAGCCCTTGCAGGGCTGCAGGGGGGGAGCTGGGATGAGCTGCAGGCTGCTGCTGAGCCCTTGCAGGGCTGCAGGGGGGGAGCTGGGATGGGCTGCAGGCTGCTGCTGTCCCTGCAGGGGGGGAGCTGGGATGGGCTGCAGGCTGCTGCTGTCCCTGCAGGGGGGGAGCTGGGATGAGCTGCAGGCTGCTGCTGAGCCCTTGCAGGGCTGCAGGGGGGGAGCTGGGATGAGCTGCAGGCTGCTGCTGAGCCCTTGCAGGACTGCAGGGGGGGGAGCTGGGATGAGCTGCAGGCTGCTGCTGTCCCTGCAGGGCTGCAGGGGGGGAGCTGGGATGAGCTGCAGGCTGCTGCTGAGCCCTTGCAGGGCTGCAGGGGGGGAGCTGGGATGAGCTGCAGGCTGCTGCTGAGCCCTTGCAGGGCTGCAGGGGAGGAGCTGCTGCCAGGGCTGCTCCCAGCCCCGCTGTGACCTCCCTCTCCCCCTCCTCCTTCTCTGGCTGCAGATAAAGTACCACGAGGAGTTCGAGAGGAGCAGGATGGGTCCCAGCCCCAGCGAGGGTGCTGAGCTGGAGCGCAGGAACTCCCAGGAGAGCGCCACCTACAGGAGACCTCCGGAGCAGCAGCACCAGCCGCAGCCACACCACGTCCAGCCCAGCAGCCCAGGCAGGCAGGGGGCTGGGAGGAGGGGGCAGGGACTGCCCCGGGGGGGGGGGGTCAGGGGTCTCCATCCCCGGGAGGGCTTTCAGAGGTGCTGAGAGAGCTGTGGAGCAGAGCCAGAGGAGGACAACCGAGCTGGGGAAGGGGCTGGAGGGCTGCTGAGGAGCAGCTGGGGGAGAGATGGAGCAGAGGAGGCTGAGGGAGAGCTCCTTGCTCTCTGCTGCTCCCTGGGGGGAGGTTGGAGCCGGGGGGCGGGGGGGTTGGGCTCTGCTGCCTGGCATCAGGAGGAGAGGAAAGGGCCCTGGGCACTGTGCCAGGCTCAGGTTGGGCAGCAGCAGCAACTTCTGCCCTGCAGGAGTGGCCAGGGGCTGGCACAGGCTGCCCAAGGAGGGGGGTGGGGGAGTCCCCAGGCCTGGAGGTGCTCAGAGTTGTGGGCATGGCCCTTGGGGCTGGGGGTTGGTGGCCAGGGAGGGGTTGGGGGTGGCCTTGGGAGGTCTCCTCCGAGCCAAACAGTTCCCTGCCTCTGTTCCCTGGCCCTGGGGCAGCAGCTGCCTGCTGCTCCTCCTTCCCTTGGGGCTGGGGGCTGGGTTGGGCTCAGTCCCAGAGCTCCTTTCCAGCCCCCAAAGCCCTTCCCTGGCCCTTTGCCAGGGGGTCTGTGTGTGTGTGTCCCCCCCCCAGTCCCTAACAGCCTCCTCTGTGCCCCCTCCCCAGCCTACCAGCAGCAGCAGCAACCTCCCTCCCAGTCCTACAGCTACAAGGAGCCAGCAGCCCCCAGCTCCACGCAGCGCAGCGCTCCTGCAGGGGGGGTGAGTACCAGCTGGGGGCTCCCAGGGCCCCCCCAGCACCACCCCCACGCTCCCTGGGGGGGCTCCTCCTCCTCTGCAGCCTTCCAAGCCCCACCTGGCCTCAGCTCCAGGTGACCCTGCTGGGGCAGGGGGGCTTGGGGCTGGGAGGTCCCCTCCAGACTTCCCCAGGGGCTCTGCTCAGCCTCAGCCCAGGGCAGGGGAGGATGGAAGGGGCTGCCTGGGGGCAGGCCTGGGGGGTGCTCAGGGGCTGCTCCCCACAGCCTTTGCTGGCACCAGCAGCCCAGGGGGGTGCCCAGGGAGAGCCTCCTGGCTGCAGGGCAGCTCCCTGAGGCTGAGGCTGTGCCAGGGGAGGGTCAGGCTGGAGGTGAGGAAGGAATTCTGCCCAGGAGGGGAGATTGGCCCTGGGGATGTGCTGCCCAGGGAGGTGCTGGAGGCATCTCCACGGCAGGGGGGTAGGGAGAGCCTGGATGAGGCCCCTGGGGCCGTGGTGAGTTGGTCAGGTGGTGCTGGGCAGGAGGCTGGGCTTGGTGAGCTCTGAGGTCTCTTCCAACCTGGTTGATTCTATTCTCTTTCCTCCTTCCTTCCTTCCTTCCCTCTTCTTCTTTCCTTCCTTCCCTCTTCTTCTTTCCTTCCTTCCCTCTTCTTCTTTCCTTCCTTCCCTCTTCTTCTTTCCTTCCTTCCCTCTTCTTCTTTCCTTCCTTCCCTCTTCTTCTTTCCTTCCTTCCCTCTTCTTCTTTCCTTCCTTCCCTCTTCTTCTTTCCTTCCTTCCCTCTTCTTCTTTCCTTCCTTCCCTCTTCTTCTTTCCTTCCTTCCCTCTTCTTCTTTCCTTCCTTCCCTCTTCTTCTTTCCTTCCTTCCCTCTTCTTCTTTCCTTCCTTCCCTCTTCTTCTTTCCTTCCTTCCCTCTTCTTCTTTCCTTCCTTCCCTCTTCTTCTTTCCTTCCTTCCCTCTTCTTCTTTCCTTCCTTCCCTCTTCTTCTTTCCTTCCTTCCCTCTTCTTCTTTCCTTCCTTCCCTCTTCTTCTTTCCTTCCTTCCCTCTTCTTCTTTCCTTCCTTCCCTCTTCTTCTTTCCTTCCTTCCCTCTTCTTCTTTCCTTCCTTCCCTCTTCTTCTTTCCTTCCTTCCCTCTTCTTCTTCTTTCCTCCCCCCCAGAAGCGTTTCCGGGCAGTCTATGACTACACTGCCGCGGATGAGGACGAGGTCTCGTTCCAGGACGGGGACACCATCGTCAACGCGCAGCAGATCGACGAGGGCTGGATGTACGGCACGGTGGAGCGCACCGGCGACACCGGCATGCTGCCGGCCAACTACGTGGAGGCCATCTGAGCCCCGCCCCCGGCCCCGCCCCCAGCCCCGCCCCCGGGCTGTCTGTGCGGGGGGGGAGGGGGCGGAGCCTCTCCTGCCTCTGCCCTTCCTCCGGCCCCCCCCCCCCCCCCCCCCAGCGCCCCTCGGCTCTGGGGGCTCAGCCACCGGGGATGCCGAACCCCCCCTCCAGATAACCCCCCCGGGGTCACCCCTCCCGGGTCACCCACCCTGGGTCACCCACAGTGGATGCCAACCCCCTTGGGTCACCCACCCCCAGGTCACCCACTTTGGGTCACCCACCAGGGATGCCACCCCGCTGAGTCACCCCTCCCAGGTCACCCACAGTGGATGCCAACCCCCCTGGGTCACCACCCCCAGGTCACCCACAGTGGATGTCACCCACCCCTGGGTCACCCACTCTGGGTCACCCTCAGTGGATGCCAACCCCCTTGGGTTACCCCCCCTGGGTCACCCACAGTGGATGCCACCCCCCCTGGGTCACCCCCCCTGGGTCACCCTCAGTGGATGCCTCCACCCCCCTGGGTCACCACCCCCAGGTCACCCACAGTGGATGCCAACCCCCTTGGGTCTCCCACCCTTGGGTCACCCTCCCTGGGTCACCCACTGGGGATGCCATAACCCTCCCTGGGTCACCCTCCCTGGGTCACCCTCCCTGGGTCACCCTCCCTGGGTCACCCTCCCTGGGTCACCCACTGGGGATGCCAACCCCCTTGGGTCTCCCACCCTTGGGTCTCCCACCCTTGGGTCTCCCACCCTTGGGTCTCCCACCCTTGGGTCTCCCACCCTTGGGTCACCCACTCTGGGTCACCCACTGGGGATGCCATAACCCTCCCTGGGTCGCCCTCCCTGGGTCACCCACTGGGGATGCCACACCCCCCACTCTGGGTCACCCCCACTCTGGGTCACCGACCCCTGGGTCACCCACCAGGGATGCCACCCCCCCTGGGTCACCCACCCCCAGGTCACCCTCCCTGGGTCACCCACTCTGGGTCACCCACAGTGGATTCCACACCCCTAACCCCCCCTGGGTCACCCACTGTGGATGCCACCCACCCCCCCGACCCTGGCATCCCCCACCCTCTTGGTGCTCCCCCCAGCCATCTCTGGGGGGTTTCTCTTTGGTGCCAGTTTGGCTTTGCTGTGGCTGTTGGCACTGGGGGGGGGTGGGGGGGGAGTTGAGAGACCAAACTGCTGCAGCTTTTTTTCTTCTCCTTTGGGCCTCCAGCCCAGCCTGGGCACCTCCTGGGCACCCTCTGGGCACCCTGGCACCTCCTGGGCACCCTTTGGGCACCCTGGCACCTCCTGGGCAGGGGGAAGCAGCTGGAGCTGGCAGGAAAGGGCAGGAGGAGCTCCCCCCCTTAGGACCAAATGCCCTCTGCCCTGGCAGGGGTGGGCAGAGGGCAGTGCTGGGTGTGGGTGAGGCTGGCAGCCTCCTTCCTGGCACCCCTCCAGCTCCTCCCTGGGCCTCTCCCCCAGCTCCTGCCTGCAGCTTCCTGGCAGCCTCGGAGCAGGAAGCCATCCAGGAGGGGCTGCTGCAGGCAGCCCTGGGAGCTGCCTCTGCTGCTCCTGCCCCAGGCCCTGGCTGCCCCCTGCCAGCTCCCCCGGGGCTGAGCTGGGCGCTGCCGCTGCCAGGGGAAGGAGCTGGCTGCAGCTTGGCTCTGCCTGGAGGCTGCTGGGGGCAGAGCTGAGCCTCTGCTGCCCTGCACCGAGGAGGGGACACTGTGACACTGAGCCCTCATGTCCCTTCCCCCCCATCCTTGCTGCAGCTCTGCCTTGGGGCTGGGGGGGGTCCCCTGCACCCCACATTCTGGGGCAGCTTCTCCCCCTCTGCAGTGGCTGCTCCCCCAAGCTCCCCCAGAGCCCTTCCTGCTGTGCCCCTGCTGCTGCCAGGCTCTGGGGGCAGCCTCCTCAGCCCTGCTCTGGGGAGCCAGCAGGCTCAGCCCCCCCCCTCACCCCCCTCACCCCCACCCCTGTGCCTCCTCTGAGCCACCTGTCAAAGACCCTTCCCCACCCTGGGGACCACCCTGGCTGCCTGCCCCCTGCAGCAGCTGGGTTCTGAAGGGCAGGGAGGGGAGCTGGGCACCCCCCTGAGCCACCCTGCACCTCCCTTTCAGGTGGCCTCTTGGGGGCCCCAGCCCTGCCCTTGGCACCTTGGCACGGACCAAAAGCTCCAAGCACTTCCCTGGCCTCTGCCCCTGGGGGGGGGTCCTGGAGCTGGCTGGGGGCAGGAAGAACTGGAAGGCTGGGCAGGGGGGGTGGGGGGGGGGGACACACACAGGCATTGGGCTGCAGCAGGGCAGTGGTGTTGCCTTTGTGCTGCCTCCAGTGCCCCCACACTGCCCTCTGCCCACTCCTGGGGCAGCTGGGTGGGTGGGGGGGGGACCCCTGCCCTTGCCAGGCTGCCCCCCACCGAGCTGCTGCTGCCTTGTGACCATTCCCAAAGGACCAGAGGGAACCTGGGGACCAAAGGGGGCTTGGGCTGAGACATTCCTTGGCTCTCTTTTGGGGCCACATCCCTGGGGGGGGTCTTGGAGAGGACCCTTCCCCCCCACCCCGCCTCAAGCTCCTGCCTGCAGCCTCCTTCCTCACAGCACATGGGGCTGGGGGGGACTGGAATTAGTTCCTCACAGCACATGGGGCTGGGGGGGGGACTGGAATTAGTTCCTCACAGCACATGGGGCTGGGGGGGGACTGGAATTGGGGGGGGGGGGAGGGAGAGGATTCCTGGCAGGGCTGGGGCTGAGCTTTCCCTTTCCTTGCTCCCAGCTGGGCAAGGAGCAAGGGAGGGGAGGAAAGACCTGGAGTGAAGCCTGGGGGGGAGCAGGGTGCAGCCGGGGGGGGGAGGGCAGGGAGCAGCCCGAGGGGGGGCAGGGGGCAGCCCGAGGGGGGGCAGGGGGCAGCCCGAGGGGGGGCAGGGAGCATCCAAGGTGGAATTCCTGGGCTGGGCAAAGCCTAATTCGGTGCTAAACCAAACGGAGCACAAGAGCAGGGCAGGGGGTGGGGGGTGGGGGTGGGGGTCTGCTGCGTCTCCCCTCAGCTAATCCTCTTCTTTAATCACCTTCTGGGCTGGGAATTGGGGGGGGGGGGAGGGGAGGGGGGGAGGGGAAGCATTAATGTGAATAAAACCTTTTTGTAATGGACCAAACCCCCCCCCCAGAGGAGCTCTGGGCTGGGGGCAAAAGGAACTTCCTTGGCTGTTGGTTTTTCTTAATGCTGCCTTGAGACCATTCTCCTGCAAGGCTCTTCCCTCCCTCTCCCCCCCTTCCCCTCCTCCCTCTCCCCCCCTTCCCCTCCTCCCCATGGGAATAAAACAAAACCTTTTTACTGCTTCATTTCCTTCTTTCCTTTCAGCATTTCCTTTTCCCCCCTTTCTTCCTTTCCCCCTTTTCCTCTCTTCTTTCTTCATTTCCTCCTTCTTCCTTTCCTTTCCCCCTTTCTTCCTTTCCTTCCTTTCCTTTCCCCCTTTCTTCCTTTCCTTCCTTTCCTTTGCCCCCTTTCTTCCTTTCCTCCCTTTCCTTTCCCCCTTTCTTCCTTTCCTTCCTTTCCTTTCCCCCTTTCTTCCTTTCCTCCCTTTCCTTTCCCCCTTTCTTCCTTTCCTCCCTTTCCTTTCCCCCTTTCTTCCTTTCCTTCCTTTCCTTTCCCCCTTTCTTCCTTTCCTCCCTTTCCTTTCCCCCTTTCTTCCTTTCCTCCCTTTCCTTTCCCCCTTTCTTCCTTTCCTCCCTTTCCTTTCCCCCTTTCTTCCTTTCCTCCCTTTCCTTTCCCCCTTTCTTCCTTTCCTTCCTTTCCTTTCCCCCTTTCTTCCTTTCCTCCCTTTCCTTTCCCCCTTTCTTCCTTTCCTTCCTTTCCTTTCCCCCTTTCTTCCTTTCCTTCCTTTCCTTTCCCCCTTTCTTCCTTTCCTTCCTTTCCTTTCCCCCTTTCTTCCTTTCCTCCCTTTCCTTTCCCCCTTTCTTCCTTTCCTCCCTTTCCTTTCCCCCTTTCTTCCTTTCCTCCCTTTCCTTTCCCCCTTTCTTCCTTTCCTCCCTTTTCTTTTCCCCTTTCTTCCTTTCCTCCCTTTTCTTTTCCCCTTTCTTCCTTTCCTCCCTTTTCTTTCCCCCTTTCTTCCTTTCCTCCCTTTCCTTTCCCCCTTTCTTCCTTTCCTTCCTTTCCTTTCCCCCTTTCTTCCTTTCCTCCCTTTCCTTTCCCCCTTTCTTCCTTTCCTCCCTTTTCTTTCCCCCTTTCTTCCTTTCCTCCCTTTTCTTTTCCCCTTTCTTCCTTTCCTCCCTTTTCTTTTCCCCTTTCTTCCTTTCCTCCCTTTCCTTTTCCCCTTTCTTCACTTCCCCCTTTCCTCCTCCTCCTCTCTCTTCATTTCCCTCTTTCCTTTTCTCCTCCATTTCCCCCTTTGCCTTTCCCCTTTCTTCTTTCCTCCCCTCCTTTGCCTTTCCCCTTCCTTCCTCCCTCCCTTCCTTTGCCTTTCCCCTCCCTTCCTCCCTCCCTTCCTTTGCCTTTCCCCTCCCTTCCTTCCTTCCCCGCCTTTGCCTTTTCCCTCCCTTCCTCCCTTCCCCTCCTTTGCCTTTCCCCTTCCTTCCTCCCTTCCCCTCCTTTGCCTTTCCCCTTCCTTCCTCCCTTCCCCTCCTTTTGCCTTTCCCCTTCCTTCCTCCCTTCCCCTCCTTTTGCCTTTCCCCTTCCTTCCTCCCTTCCCCTCCTTTTGCCTTTCCCCTTCCTTCCTCCCTTCCCCTCCTTTTATTTCCCTCTTGATTTATGCACTTTCCCTCCCCCCTTTTGGCCTCTTTTGGTTGATTTGTTTGGGGTGGTTCTTTTTTGTTTCCATTGCTGCCAAGCAAGGGAAGGGGAAGGGGAAGGGAAGGGGAAGGGAAGGGGAAGGAAGGGGAAAAGGAACTAATTGAAGAGCTGAGTTGCTTCTCCTGTTGTAAAATTGACCTCATCCCTCCCAGCTTCCCCTGCTGGCCGAGCTTAGAAAGTTGTTTCCTTCCAGCTCCTGTGGCTTGACTGAGGCTATTTTTTTCGGGGGGGAGGGGGTCCTCGTGTGGCTCCTTTGGGGTCATTTGGGCTTTATTTTGGTCACCAATAAATAAAACACAAAGTTTCCATCCTTTGGCCATTTTTTGGGGGTGGTTTTTGGTGGTGGTTGGTGGTGTTTCAGAAGCAACCAACTGCTGCTCTCCCTGCCCCTCCTCAGCTCCTCAAATAAAAAGCTCTGAATTTTTACCTGCCCTTTGTGCTGCCTCTGATTGTGGTCTCTGCCCCTCTCTCCCTCTCTGTCCCTGCTCCTCTGCCTCCCTCCTCCTCTCTGTCCCTGCCCCTCTGCCCCTCTCCTCCTCTCTGTCCCTGCTCCTCTGCCCCCCTCCTCCTCTCTGTCCCTGCCCCTCTGCCTCCCTCCTCCTCTCTGTCCCTGCTCCTCTGCCCCTCTCCTTCTCTCTGTCCCTGCTCCTCTGCCTCCCTCCTCCTCTCTGTCCCTGCCCCTCTGCCTCCCTCCTCCTCTCTGTCCCTGCTCCTCTGCCCCTCTCCTTCTCTCTGTCCCTGCTCCTCTGCCCCTCTCCTTCTCTCTGTCCCTGCCCCCCTCCTCCTCTCTGTCCCTGCCCCTCTGCCTCCCTCCTCCTCTCTGTCCCTGCCCCTCTGCCCCTCTCCTCCTCTCTGTCCCTGCTCCTCTGCCCCCCTCCTCCTCTCTGTCCCTGCCCCTCTGCCTCCCTCCTCCTCTCTGTCCCTGCCCCTCTGCCCCTCTCCTCCTCTCTGTCCCTGCTCCTCTGCCCCCCTCCTCCTCTCTGTCCCTGCCCCTCTGCCTCCCTCCTCCTCTCTGTCCCTGCTCCTCTGCCCCTCTCCTTCTCTCTGTCCCTGCTCCTCTGCCCCTCTCCTTCTCTCTGTCCCTGCCCCTCTCCTCCTCTCTGTCCCTGCCCCTCTGCCCCTCTCCTCCTTTCTGTCCCTGCCCCTCTGCCCCTCTCCTCCTTTCTGTCCCTGCCCCTCTGCCCCTCTCCTCCTTTCTGTCCTTGCCCCTCTGCCCCTCTCCTCCTCTCTGTCCCTGCTCCTCTGCCCCCCTCCTCCTCTCTGGCCCTGCTCCTCTGCCCCCCTCCTCCTCTCTGGCCCTGCTCCTCTGCCCCCCTCCTCCTCTCTGGCCCTGCCCCTCTGCCCCCCTCCTCCTCTCTGCCCCCCTCCTCCTCTCTGCCCCCCTCCTCCTCTCTGCCCCCCTCCTCCTCTCTGCCCCCTCCTTCTCTCTGCCCCCTCCTTCTCTCTGTCCCTGCTCCTCTGCCCCCCTCTCTTGCCTTTTCCCTCCTCTTCCTCTGCCTCTCTCTTTCCCTCCCCTTCTGCCTCTCCTCTCCTTCCCTCCTCCTCCTCTGCCCCTCTCTCTCTTTCTCTTTCCCTCCTCCTCTGCCCCTCTCTTTTCCTGCCCTGCTTAGAAAGCAGCCGGGGCGAGGGGGGGGTGGGGAAGGAGGTCCTGGCCGGCACTGACATCCCCAGGAGCTGACCCTGGGCAGCCTCTTCCAACCCCTGACCACTCCTGCAGCACAGAACCTGTTCCTCATCTCCAACCTCAGCCTCCCCTGGCACCGTTTCAGGCCCTTTCCTCTCCCAGGGAGGAGAGACCGACCCGAGCCTCCTCTCGGGGAGCTGCAGGGAGCAGGGAGGTCTCCCCTCAGCCTCCTCCCAAGCCAGCTGAAGGTGCTGGTGCCACAGAGCAGGCTGCTGCCTTACCCCAGCAGCCCCAGGCTCCACGAGCTGAGGTTTCAGAGCAGTCCTGAGGGAGCAGCACAGCTTGGTGATGGCCACAGCTCCTTCTGGCTCCTTTCCCCGTCGGGCTGAGCCCTTTCCCAGCTCCAACCGGGGGCTGCAGCCCTGCGAGCAGCCCCCCGGCTGGGGCAGCGGTTTGGGTGGGGGAGAAGCTGGGGCAGAGGAAGCCTCTGGCTGGCAGCTGGCGGCTCCTGGGAGCTCTGCTGGCAAGGTCCTGGGCTGGGCAAAGCTCCTCCGAGCCCTGCTGAGGCTGCAGCCCCATCTGAGCGCCTGGGTTTATCTCCTCATTTCCCCTCCTGCCTGCTGGAAAGCAGCTCCGGCATCGCCCCTGCCTCCCGAGCGGAGCCAGCTGAGCTCTGGCCGGCAGGGGAGCAGCAGCAGCAGCAGCAGGAGGAAGAGGAGGAGGAGGAGGCAGCTGTGTGCCCAGCATCTCCTCTCCAGGCCGAGAGGAGCCATGCTGGATATCTTCATCCTGATGTTTTTCGCCATCATCGGCCTGGTGATCCTCTCCTACATCATCTACATGCTCTAGGGCCGCGCCGGGCGGGATGCAGCTCCCCCTGCAAGCCTCCTCCAGGTGAGCTCCCGCTCCTCGTTCCCGGCAGGATTCCCTTCCCGAGGAGGGGGAGGGGGAGAGGAAGGGGGTGGGAAAGGGACATTTTGGGTGGGGAAGGGATATTTTGGGTGGGGAAAGGGATATTTTGGGGCTTTAAGGCTGTTGGCTCGGTCGCTGCTCTCCCTCCGCCTGCCCGCGGCTGAGCTGCCTCCCGCTCAGGGCTGGAAGGAGGGCATGGGGGGGGGGAGGGCATGGGGGAGGGGGCCGGGGGGCAGCCCCGCGGCTGCCGGGGGTCTCCCTGCAAGGATTTCTCGGCCCCGCTGCCTTCTGGAGCCCTGCAGCAGCCCGGGAGCTTTTGTTCCTGAGAGGGAGAGGAGGAAACCGAGGGAGAGGCAAAGAGGGACCCTGGCTGTGCCGTTTTCAAGGAGGAGAAGGGAGGGGGCGAGGGGGTCCTGGTGCCTCTGCCCACCCTGTGCTGGCTGGAGGGGGTGGGTGGCTGCCACTGGCACCCTGGGCAGCATCCTGGGCTCCTGCAGCTCTCGGGCCCGGCTCAGATCAGCCTCTCCCTTCTCTCCCTTCTCCCTCCACCTTTTTCTTATCTCCTTTCTGTTCTCCTTCTCCTTTCTCTTCTCCTTTCCCCTCTCTCATTTCTTCTTTCTCCTTTATAATTTTTCCTCTCTCCTCTCTTCTTCCTTTCCCTTCTCTCCCCTTTCTCCTCTTCCTTCCCCCCTCTTTCCCTTTCCCTCTCTTCTTCCTTTCCTCTTTCCCCTTTCTCCTCTTCCTTCTCCCCTCTCTCCCCTTCCCTCTCTTCTTCCTTTCCCTTCTCTCCTCTCCCTTCTCCCCTCTCTCCCCTTCCCTCTCTTCTTCCTTTCCCTTCTCTCCTCTTCCTTCTCCCCCTCTCCCCTTCCCTCTCTTCTTCCTTTCCCTTCTCTCCTCTCCCTTCTCCCCTCTCTCCCCTTCCCTCTCTTCTTCCTTTCCCCTTTCTCCTCTCTCTCCTCTTTCTTCTTCCCTCTCTCCCCTTCCCTCTCCTCTTCCTTCTCCCTTCTCTCCCCTTCCCTCTCTTCTTCCTTTCCCCTTTCTCCTCTCTCTCCTCTCCCTTCTCCCCTCTCTCCTCCCTTCTTCCTTTCCCCTTCTCTCCTCTCTCTCCTCTTCCTTCTCTCCCCTCTCCTCTCCCCTCTCTCCTTTCTCTCCACAGCCACCGCCTGCTCCCTCTCCCTCGAAGCCTTCTGGAAACACCTTACCCCCTGCGGGAGCAGCCGGCTGCCCCCCAGCTTGCTGGGGGAGAAGGAGGGGAGGGGGTTGATGGGATGGGGCGGCAGGGGAAGGGGCAGCGCGGTGCCCTCCCACCGCCCAGCCCCGGTGACGCAGGCGGCAGCCGGGGGGGACAGGGCGGCTGCTGCCCTCCCCCGGGGCCGCTGCGAGCTGCCGAGCTCGGGCGCCTGGGTTTAATTTTAGACCAACCTTTCTATTTTTAGTGCAAAATGGCGAAGGAAGCGAAAATAAAAGAGAGGAAAGAGAGCGGCGAGCGGGGGAGGCCGGCGGGGGGGGATGGAGGGGAGCTGCCGCCTCGCTGGTGGCGACTGGAACCGCGTCCCAGGGCAGAGCTGGCGACCAAATCCCTGCCCCCCCGAGCCGTGAGCCCCTGGCAAGGGATGCTCAGACACCCCAGTGCCCTCCCCCCCGGCATGGGCAGCAGCTGCCGGAGCCGGGCGAGGGGAGGGGAGGGGAGGGATCCCTGCCCCAGGCACCGTGGGGTCCTCACCAGGCTCTGCCCAGCTTGAGCTGTGGCTCAGCCCCGGGGGGGGACCCTCGGCCTCAACCTCACCGTGGGGGGGGGAAAAAAGGAACATTTGGAAGGCGATGGAAATTCCTCTGGGATGGGAAGAAGCTCTCAGAGCTCAGCTTCCCCCTGCTGGCAGAGGGCTCCCCAGAAACCTCTGCCCAGCCTCTGCCAAGCGCAGCCCTGAGCTCCCCCCGAGGAGGGCAGGGGGGCAAAAAACCCTCAGGGCTGAGCCCTGGAGATGTGGCTCAGCTTCTGCTCCTCCTCCTCCTCCTCCTCCTCCTCCTCACTCCTCCTCCTCCTCACTCTAGCACCAAATAGAGGAGATAAAAAGCAGCCCAGGAGCTGGGGATGCCCTGGGAGGTGCTGGGGCTGCTCTGGAGGGAGCTGGGGATGCCCTGGGGGGAGCTGGGGATGCCCTGGGGGGAGCTGGGGATGCTCTGAGGGGAGCTGGGGATGCCCTGGGGGGCACTGGGGATGCCCTGGGGGGAGCTGGGGATGCCCTGGGGGAGCTGGGGATGCTCTGGGGGGTGCTGGGGATGCCCTGAGGGGAGCTGGGGATGCCCTGGGGGGAGCTGAGGATGCCCTGGAGGGTGCTGGGGATGCTCTGGGAGGAGCTGGGGATGCTCTGGAGGGGGAGCTGGGGATGCTCTGGGGGGTGCTGGGGATGCTCTGGAGGGGGAGCTGGGGATGCTCTGGAGGGGGAGCTGGGGATGCCCTGGGGGGAGCTGGGGATGCTCTGGGGGGAGCTGGGGATGCCCTGGGGGGCGCTGGGGATGCCCTGGGGGGTGCTGGGTCCTGCTCTGGGGGGAGCTGGGTCCTGCTCTGGGGGGAGCTGGGTCCTGCTCTCAGCAGCCTCTGCCTGGGGGGGGCTGGGGCTGATGTCAGCAGCTGCAGTGAGCATGGAATGGAAACTCAGCTGAGGGGGAAGCCAGCAGCAAGCATTTCCTCAGCCCCCAAGAGCTCCTCTCCCCTCTGGGAGCCTTCCAGACCCCCACTCCCCCCCCAGCTCTGAGGATCCATCCCCTCCTCCGTGCCCCAAAGCAGCCAGCCCCACGCTGGGGGTGGTGGTGGTGGTGAGGGGGCTCAGCCCTGCAGCTGGGGGCTCTGGAAAGGCCAAAAATGAGAGGCTGCTGGAGTCATGGAATGGGCTGGGAGGGAAGGGAGCAGCTGGGCAGGGGGGGGCAGAGCAGGGCAAGCAAGCTGGGGAAGGGTCTGGAGGACAGGGCTGGGGAAGGGGAGCTGGGGGGGGGGATTGGTCTGGAGCTAAGGAGGCCGAGGGGAGACCTCTCTGCAGCTCCCTGGGGGGAGGTTGGGGTGAGCTGGGGTTGCTCTCTTCCCCCCCCCCCCAGGATCAGCTGATGGGAAAGGAGCTGAAGCTGTGCCCAGGGGAGGCTCAGGCTGGGGAGGAGGAACAAGCTCTGCCCAGGGAGGTGGTGGAGTCCCCAGCCCTGGAGGAGGCGTTCCGGGAACCCTTGGGTCTGCTGCCCCTCGGAGGCCTTTCCCAACCCAAAACACTTCCAGGGCTCTGCCATCGCTGCCGGGGGAGGATGGAGGCTGTGACAGCCACCTCCTGCCCGCCTCTGCTGCTGCCTTCCCGGCTCCTCGCTGCCGCCTGCGGAGCATCCAGGTCAGCGCTCGGACGTCAGCTCCGCGCCCGGCTGCCTCCAGCCCCTGCGGCGTGAGCGCAGCACCGCCCCGGGAGCCCTCCCCGGGGGCCAGGACGAGGCTGGGGGGAAGCTTTCCGCCGCCTCTGACCATCTACCGGCACGGTCCGCTCCCGGGGCCGCTCCCGGGGCCGCTCCCGGGCAGCCTCCAGCCCCGCCGGGCATTGGCCTCCCCGCGCCGCAGCCCCAGGGGATGCTCCCCGTGCAGAGCGCTCCGCGGCCGCTGCCTGCTGCCAGCTCCGTGCCGCTGCCTGCCGGCTGGGAAGGGGCTCAGGGCCCTGCCTGGCCCCGGAGGAGGGTGGCAGAGGTGCCAGCCGGGGGGGCAGGTGGATGACATTGAGGCCCTGGTTGTGGCTGTGGAGCCTGGGGGAGAGCAGCCCCGGGGTGGGAGTGGGGGGAGCTGAGCAACGCTCAGTAAGAGCTAAAGGCTGGGGAGGGGGCAAGAGGCTGGGGGCAGATCCTGCCCAGTGGTGCCCAGGGGCAGGGTAAGGGGCACAGAGTGGAGCCTGGGGGGCAAGAGGCTGGGGCCAGACTCTGCCCAGAGCAAGAGGCACAGAGTGGAGCCTGGGGCCAGACCCTGCTCAGTGGTGCCCAGGCACAGGGCAAGAGGCACAGAGTGGAGCCCAGGAGCTTCCATCTGAGCAGGAGGAGAAAATTGTTTGGTGTGAGGCTGCTGGAGGCCTGGAGCAGGCTGCCCAGAGAGGTTGTGCTGTGGAGGCTTTCAGGACCCCCCCTGGGTGCCCTGCCCTGGGTGTCCCTGCTGGGGCAGGAGGGTTGGGGTGGCTGAGCTCCAGAGGTCCCCTGCCAAGGCCAAGAGGCTTTGGCAGCTTGGTCCTTCCAGCAGGCAGAGGGAGGGGACTTGGCTCTGGGCCTTGGCTGCAAGGCAGCTGCAGCCTGGGGGCAAAACTCAGAGTGTGCTCAAAACAGGGCTGCCAGGCACCCCCCTCCCCCTGCCCCAGCCGAGGGCACAGCCTCTGGAGCCATGGGGCTGCAGAGTGTTGAGGGCTGGGGGGGTGGGGGGAGGCTCTGTGCTGCTGGAGTGCCCTCTGTGCCCCCCCTGCCCTTCCCCAGGGACAGCAGGAGAGTGAAAGCAGCCAACTGTGCTGCCCTCGGGGCCTGGGGGAACATTCCTCAGCTGCAGAACACTCAGCAGGGCAGGGGAGAAGGGCAGGGAAGCAGGGCAGGAGAGCAGGGCAGGGATGCAGGGCAGGGGAGCAGGGCAGGAGAGCAGGGCAGGGATGCAGGGCAGGAGAGCAGGGCAGGAGAGCAGGGCAGGGATGCAGGGCAGGAGAGCAGGGCAGGGATGCAGGGCAGGAGAGCAGGGCAGGGGAGCAGGGCAGGGAAGCAGGGCAGGAGAGCAGGGTAGGGGAACAGGGTAGGGGAGCAGGGCAGGGAAGCAGGGCAGGAGAGCAGGGCAGGAGAGCAGGGCAGGGAAGCAGGGCAGGGAAGCAGGGCAGGAGAGCAGGGCAGGAGAGCAGGGCAGGGAAGCAGGGCAGGAGAGCAGGGTAGGGGAACAGGGTAGGGGAGCAGGGCAGGGAAGCAGGGCAGGAGAGCAGGGCAGGGGAGCAGGGCAGGAGAGCAGGGCAGGGAAGCAGGGCAGGAGATCAGGGCAGGGGAGCAGGGCAGGGAGCAGGGCAGGGGAGCAGGGCAGGAGAGCAGGGCAGGGGAGCAGGGCAGGGGAGCAGGGCAGGAGAGGAGGGCAGGAGAGCAGGGCAGGGGAGCAGGGCAGGAGATCAGGGCAGGGGAGCAGGGCAGGAGAGCAGGGCAGGGGAGCAGGGCAGGAGATCAGGGCAGGGGAGCAGGGCAGGGGAGCAGGGCAGGGAAGCAGGGCAGGAGAGCAGGGCAGGGAAGCAGGGCAGGGATGCAGGGCAGGGATGCAGGGCAGGAGAGCAGGGCAGGAGAGCAGGGCAGGAGAACAGGGCAGGGATGCAGGGCAGGGGAGCAGGGCAGGAGAGCAGGGCAGGAGAGCAGGGCAGGGGAACAGGGCAGGAGAGCAGGGCAGGGAAGCAGGGCAGGAGATCAGGGCAGGAGAGCAGGGCAGGGATGCAGGGCAGGGGAGCAGGGCAAGAGAGCAGGGCAGGGAAGCAGGGCAGGGATGCAGGGCAGGAGAGCAGGGCAGGAGATCAGGGCAGGGGAGCAGGGCAGGGGAGCAGGGCAGGGATGCAGGGCAGGGAAGCAGGGCAGGGGAGCAGGGCAGGAGAACAGGGCAGGACCTCTGCTGCAGCTGCAAGCAGCTCTGGTTGGAACTGCAGGCACTTGGTGTGCACAACCCACAGGCCCCAGCCTGCAACCCCAGCCTGGCACAGGCAGCTCTGGGGGAGCTCTGAGAGAGCTCTGAGGGTGTTTGGAGGGAGCTCTGAGGGAGCTCTGGGGGAGCTGGGAGCTATAAGGGAGCTCTTGAGGAGCTCTGGGGGAGCTCTGAGCTCCCCAGCACCACCCCAACTCCTCCTCCCTGCTGCCACCCCCAGCTCCTGCTGCCACACCCAGCTCCTCCTTCCTCCTGCCACACCCAGCTTCTGCTGCCACACCCAGCTTCTGCTGCCACACCCAGCTCCTCCTCCCTCCTGCCACCCCCAGCTCCTGCTGCCACCCCCAGCTCCTGCTGCCACACCCAGCTCCTGCTGCCACACCCAGCTCCTGCTGCCACACCCAGCTCCTCCTCCCTCCTGCCACACCCAGCTTCTGCTGCCACACCCAGCTCCTCCTCCCTCCTGCCACACCCAGCTCCTGCTGCCACACCCAGCTTCTGCTGCCACACCCAGCTCCTGCTGCCACACCCAGCTTCTGCTGCCACACCCAGCTCCTCCTCCCTCCTGCCACACCCAGCTTCTGCTGCCACACCCAGCTCCTCCTCCCTCCTGCCACACCCAGCTCCTCCTCCCTGCTCCTTCTCCCTGCTGCCACACCCAGCTCCTGCTGCCACACCCAGCTCCTCCTCCCACCTCCTTCTCCCTGCTGCCACACCCAGCTCCTCCTCCCTGCTCCTCCTCCCTGCTCCTCCTCCCTGCTGCCACACCCAGCTCCTCCTCCCTGCTCCTCCTCCCTGCTCCTCCTCCCTCCTGCCACACCCAGCTCCTGCTGCCACACCCAGCTCCTCCTCCCACCTCCTTCTCTCTGCTGCCACCCCCAGCTCCCTCTCCCAGCTCCCTCTCCCTGCTGCCACCCCCAGCTCCCTCTCCCAACTCCCTCTCCCAGCTCCCCCTCCCAGCTCCCTCTCCCTGCCCCCCCAGCTCTCAGGCAGGAATGCAGGAAGGCTTTGGAGGCTGCTTTGCAAAGGGTTCAAGGTGCAGAGTGCAGCAGGAGCAGGCTGGGGAGCATCAGGAGGTGCTGGGGGGGGTGGGGGTGGCCCCCATGGCCAGGCAGAGGATCTCCTTGTGGAAGCTTGCCTGGGCATTGATGAGGTGGAAGAGGTTGAAGAAGCTGCTGTCCTCTCCCTCCCCAGCTCCTCCTAGGGCACAGAAACCATTGGGGGGTGGTTGGGGAGCTCAGGGACTCCTGCTGGGGGGCAGAGAGCCTGGCACAGGAGGCCCAGGGGGGATGGGGAGGGCCTGGAGGGGCTCAAGGGCAGGCTGGGTGAGCAGCCTGGGAGCAACCTGGGGGGGGTGGGAGGTGGCAGGGGGTGGGAGCAGGCAGGGGGTGGGAGCTGGCAGGGGCTGGGAGGTGCCAGGGGGTGGGAGGTGCCAGGGGCTGGGAGCTGGCAGGGGCTGGGAGGTGCCAGGGGCTGGGAGGTGCCAGGGGCTGGGAGCTGGCAGGGGCTGGGAGGTGCCAGGGGGTTGGAGGTGGCAGGGGGTGGGAGCAGGAAGGGGATGGGAGGTGCCAGGGGCTGGGAGGTGCCAGGGGCTGGGAGCTGGCAGGGGCTGGGAGGAGGCAGGGGGTGGGAGCTGGCAGGGGGTGGGAGGGGGTGGGATGTGCCAGGGCCTGGGAGGTGCCAGGGGCTGGGAGGTGCCAGGGGGTGGGAGGAGGCAGGGGGTGGGAGGTGGTTAGGGGGTGGGATGTGCCAGGGGCTGGGAGGTGCCAGGGGGTGGGAGGTGCCAGGGGCTGGGAGCAGGCAGGGGGTGGGAGCTGGCAGGGGGTGGGAGCTGGCAGGGGGTGGGAGGTGCCAGGGGCTAGGAGGTGCCAGGGGCTGGGAGGTACCAGGGGCTGGGAGGTGCCAGGGGCTGGGAGCTGGCTGGGGCTGGGAGGAGGCAGGGAGTGCCAGAGGCTGGGAGGTGCCAGGGGCTGGGAGGTGGCAGGGGGTGGGAACTGGCAGGGGCTGGGAGGTGCCAGGGGCTGGGAGGTGCCAGGGGCTGGGAGCTGAGCAGGCTGACCCCGAGGGCCAGCAGCCCCTGGGGGCTGACCTGCCAGCACTGCCTGCAGCAGCTCCATGGCCATGTGGGCAAAGGCATTCTCCAGCCCCTGCAGGAAGCTGTTCCTCTCCCCTGCGGTGGCAAAGGCCTTGCAGACCTTCTGCAGCATCTTGACAGCCCAGTCCATGCAGTAGAGATCCTTCTCACAGACCTGCCCCGGGGGGAGCCCCCACACACTGCATCAGCAGAGGCTGGGGCAGCTGGGGGCAGGGGGGGCTCAGCCTGGGGGCCCGGGGGGAGACCTCCTGGCTCCCTGCAGCTCCCTGAGAGGAGGCTGGAGCCAGGGAGGGGAACAAGAGAGCAGAGGAGAAGGCCTCAGGGTGGCAGCAGGGCAGGTGTGGGGTGGCCATGAGGAGCAATCTCCACCCCAGAAGGGTTGGTAAGGCCTGGCCCAGGGGCAGGGGGGGGAGTCCCCATCCCTGGGAGGGGTCCCAGAGCCCTGGGGCTGTGGTGCTGAGGGCCAGGGGCTGGGGGGTGGCCCTGGGTTGAGGCTTGGATGGTCCTCTTGAAGCTCTCAGCCAAGCTTAGCAGTCCCATGGCCCTGTGGCCCCATGAGCCAAGCTCAAAGCTTAGGATCAGCTCCTGGGGGGTGGGGGGGAGCAGCTGCAGCACAGCCTGGGAGGCTGTGGCCTGGGGGGGGACACCCAGAGGTTGCTGCTGCCAAGGTTGGTGCAGGAGCTGCTGCAGAGCCATGGAACTGCTCGGGGCTGGGCAAGACCTCCAAGGCCACTTGGGTGCAGGGCTCCTCCTCCAGGCCAGGCTGGCAGAGGGAAGCTGGGCAGGGAGCAGGGGAGGGGGGGAAGGGCTTCCAGACCTCTTGCTGGGCTCACTGCTTGCTGGGGAGGGAAGGCAGAGGGGGGGAAAGGGCTTGGAGGTGCAAGGAGGCAAAGGGGAGGGCCGAGCCCACCCTGCCCTCCACTCACCAGGGTGAGGAAGACCATCAGCCTGGCCAGCTCCACGGCTCTGCCGTTGGCGGCTCTGCTGGCCAGGAAGGTGAAGCAGAGGCTGTTGCCGCTGAGGATCAGCAGCCGAGCCTTGTTCTCCAGCAGCCACTCCCGCGGCGCCGCTGCGGGGCACAGCAGGAGGAGTCCAGGCACCTTCCCCCCCCGGCCGGGCATGGGGAGATGCCCAGGGACCCCCGAGCTACCCAATGACCCCCCGAGCTGCCCAGGGACACCCCCTGCCCGGGCACGGCGAGCTGCCCAGGGACCCCCCCCTGCCCAGGGACCCCCCGAGCTGCCCAGGGACACCCCCTGCCCGGGCACGGAGAGCTGCCCAGGGACTGCCCAGTGACACCCCCTGCCCGGGCACGGAGAGATGCCCAGGGACCCCCCGAGCTGCCCAGGGACACCCCCTGCCCGGGCACGGGGAGCTGCCCAGGGACACCCCGAGCTGCCCAGGGACACCCCGAGCTGCCCAGGGACACCCCCTGCCCGGGCAAGGAGAGCTGCCCAGGGACCCCCCGAGATGCCCAGGGACACCCCCTGCCCGGGCACGGAGAGCTGCCCGGGGGCTGCCCAGGGACCCCCCCTGCCCGGGCACGGAGAGCTGCCCGGGGACTGCCCAGGGACTGCCCAGGGACTCCCCTGCCCGGACACGGAGAGCTGCCCAGGGACACCCCCTGCCCGGGCATGGAGAGCTGCCCGGGGGCTGCCCAGGGACCCCCCCTGCCCGGGCATGGAGAGCTGCCCAGGGACTGCCCAGGGACCCCCCTGCCCGGGCATGGAGAGCTGCCCGGGGGCTGCCCAGGGACCCCCCCTGCCCGGGCACGGAGAGCTGCCCAGGGACTGCCCAGGGACCCCCCTGCCCGGGCATGGAGAGCTGCCCAGGGACTGCCCAGGGACCCCCCTGCCCGGGCACGGAGAGCTGCCCGGGGGCTGCCCGGGGGCTGCCCAGGCACTCCCCTGCCCGGGCACGGAGAGCTGCCCGGGGGCTGCCCACGGACCCCGCCTGCAGCCCTCCAGCGGCTCCCAGCAGCCCAGCACGCTGCGGGGTGGAAGGGACCCCCCTGGAGAGCTGGCAGTCGGAGCCCCCCCCGGCCAAGGCAGGGCCCCTGCAGAGGTTCCTTACAGCTCCTCATGGAATGGGCTGGAAGGGACCCGGACGCTCAGCCAGCTCCAGCCCCCTGCCAGGGGCAGGGACCCCTCCCACCAGCCCAGGGCTGCTTCACCCAGCCTGGCCCTGAACGCCCCCAGGGAGGGGGCAGCCACAGCAGCCCCCCTGGGCGAGCTGCTGCTGGTGGCTCTGGGGGAGTCAGCTTGGGGTCCCCCAGCAGCCTCTGGGCTCTGGCTCCAGCTTGGGGTCCCCCAGCAGCCTCTGGGCTCTGGCTCCAGCTTGGGGTCCCCCAGCAGCCTCTGGGCTCTGTCCCAGCTTGGGGTCCCCCAGCAGCCTCTGGGCTCTGGCTCCAGCTTGGGGTCCCCCAGCAGCCTCTGGGCTCTGTCCCAGCTTGGGGTCCCCCAGCAGCCTCTGGGCTCTGTCTCCACCTTGGGGTCCCCCAGCAGCCTTTGGGCTCTGTCCCAGCTTGGGGTCCCCCAGCAGCCTCTGGGCTGTCTCCAGCTTGGGGTCCCCCAGCAGCCTCTGGGCTCTGGCTCAGCTTGGGGTCCCCCAGCAGCCTCTGGGCTCTGGCTCCAGCTTGGGGTCCCCCAGCAGCCTCTGGGCTCTGTCCCAGCTTGGGGTCCCCCAGCAGCCTCTGGGCTCTGTCTCCACCTTGGGGTCCCCCAGCAGCCTTTGGGCTCTGTCCCAGCTTGGGGTCCCCCAGCAGCCTCTGGGCTGTCTCCAGCTTGGGGTCCCCCAGCAGCCTCTGGGCTCTGGCTCCAGCTTGGGGTCCCCCAGCAGCCTCTGGGCTCTGTCTCCACCTTGGGGTCCCCCAGCAGCCTTTGGGGTCCCCCAGCAGCCTCTGGGCTCTCTCCCCAGCTTGCTCACAACCTGGGCAGCATTTCCCCCTGGCCACGAAGCTGTAAGGCCCCCATGGAGCCCGGGAGCAGCTGGCAGTGAGGAGAGGCAGCGGTGCTGAGCTCCTCTCCCCCTCCAGCTGCTGCCCGTGGGCTGATTCTGCCCCCAGCCGCCGGGGAGGAGCTTCCCACGCTGCCTCCACCCCTTGGCAGGCTTTGGGGGAGGGCCTGGAGCCCCCTCTGGCTGGCTGGCAAAGCCCAGAACCGACCTGAGAGCTCATCCAGCAGGCTGATGACATCGTCTGCAGTCCACTCCCTGGCCTCTGGGTCGTGCAGCAGCTTGATTGCCTCTGCCAGGCCCTTCAGGCTGCTCTCATCCGCCGGCCCCTCGATCATTTTCTGCCACACCACATGCCCTGGGGGATGGGGGACACACCAGTCACAGCTGCTGGGAGGTGGCAAAGGAAGCCTGGGGGTTAATAAGCCAGGAAGGTGCTGAGGGGGAGCCTGCAGCAGGGGCAGGGCAGCAGCAGCCTTGCTGGCAGGGAGAGGCTCTGCAGCTCTCCCTGCAGGAGGGGGCAGTGGGAACTGCAGCAGCAGCCTAAAGGGTGGCTGGAAGGAAACTGAGGCTGCTTAAGGGGGTGAGGAAGGCTTTGATTCATCTTCCTCAGGAGGAAAGAAGAGCTGCTGCTTGGAGGTGTGCTTGAGCTCCCTCTGAGCCAAAGCAGGGGAGAGTGGAGGAGCAGAGAGCACAGAAGGGGTTGGGCTGGAAAGGAGTTCAGGAGCAGCCAGCTCCAACACTCCTGCCACAGGCAGGGACCCCCCCCCAAAGCCCAGGCTGCTCAGGGCCTCATCCAGCCTGGCCCTGAGCACCTCCAGGGAGGAGGCAGCCACAGCCTCCCCTGGGTAAGCTGGGCCAGGCTCTCCCCAGCCTCACTGGCAAGAATTCCTCCCTCATCCCTACCCTCAGTCTGCCCTCTCCTCCCTCATCCCCACCCTCAGTCTGCCTTCTCCTCCCTCATCCCCACCCTCAGTCTGCCCTCTCCTCCCTCATCCTCACCCTCAGTCTGCCCTCTCCTCCCTCATCCCCACCCTCAGTCTGCCTTCTCCTCCCTCATCCCCACCCTCAATCTGCCCTCTCCTCCCTCATCCCCAACCTCAGTCTGCCCTCTCCTCCCTCATCCCCACTCTCAATCTGCCTTCTCCTCCCTCATCCCCACCCTGTCTGCCCTCTCCTCCCTCATCCCCAACCTCAGTCTGCCTTCTCCTTCCTCATCCCCACCCTCAGTCTGCCCTCTCCTCCCTCATCCCCACCGTCTCTCCTCTCCTCCCTCATCCCCTCCCTCAGTCTGCCCTCTCCTCCCTCATCCCCACCCTCAATCTGCCTTCTTCCTCATCCCCACCCTCAATCTGCCCTTTCCTCCCTCAATCTGCCCTCTCCTCCCTCATCCCCACCCTCAATCTGCCCTCTCCTCCCTCATCTCCTCCCTCAGTCTGCCCTCTCCTCCCTCATCCCCACCCTCAGTCTGCCCTCTCCCAGCTCCAACCCCTTGCCCCTCACCCTGTCCCCCCCAGCCCTCATCCAAAGCCCCTCCCCAGCTCTCAGGTGCTTGGAGGAGGCCTTCCCTGCCTGCCCTTCCCCCCTGAGCCCTCCAGGATGCGTTTTGGGAGGGCTGCTGAGGCAGAGCCCCTTTGTTTTCCCCCCCTCCCCACCCCTGAGGCAGTGTGGTTGCATTTCCCTCTGCGCAGGGCTGGGGCTGCCAGCAGGGCCCAGGGTCAGCCCCACTGCCAGGGCTGGGCAGGGAGCCCCTGCTGCCCACACTGCTGCCCACACTGCTGCCCACACTGCTGCCCACACCGCTGCCCACACTGCTGCCCACACTGCTGACCATCCAGGGAGGACACTGGCCCAAAGAGGACGTAGAGCAGTCGAGCCTGGTTGACAATAGGCCATGGCTTGAGGATCAGGGTCAGCCAGAAGGCAGAGTCACTTCTGTGCCTCCAGTGGTTCAGGAGGGCACTCCTGCAGTACAGCCTGAGCCTCAGCTCCAGCTTCCTGGCACTGCCTGGGGGGAGGAAAGCAAGGAGACAGAACAGGACCCAAAAGCATGGGAAAGGTAAACCCCTGAAGCCTGCTGCAGGCCAGCTGCAGCTCTCCTCTGGTGGAGAGGAGGAGGGAGGGAGAAGGATGTGCTTAAGCTGCCCCCTGAGGTCATCCAGAGGGATTTAAAGGCAACTCTCAGCTGCTGCTTCCTGAGCTGAGCTTGTCTGGCTGCCATGGAAGCACAGGACCCCCCCCCAGGGTCATCCTGGCCAAGCCCCCTGCACTCAGCAGGGACTCCTCCAACCAGGGCAGGCTGCTCAGGGCCACATCAAGTTCCACCTTGAATGTCTCCAGGCAAGGGACCTCAACTACCTCTCTGGGCAGCCTGTCCCAGGGTTCCCCTCCCCAGCCCCAGCTCCAGCTCCATCTCCTGCAGGCTGTGCTTGCAGGAGAGCTGCTGCAGCCCTCTGAGCCTCCTTGTGGCCTCCTCTGGGCCTGCTCTGCCACTGCAAAGTTGATCTCTGTGAGGAGCAAAGGCTGAGAGCCCCTGGGGCTGAGAGCCTGGAGAGGAGCAGCCCCAGAGGGGAGCTGAGCAATGCTCAGCAGGAGCTAAAGGCTGGGGGGCAAGAGGCTGGGGCCAGACTCTGCTCAGGGACAGGGCAAGAGGCACCAAGTGGAGCCCAGGAGGCTCCATCTGAGCAGGAGGAGAAAGTTGTTTGGTGTGAGGCTGCTGGAGGCCTGGAGCAGGCTGCCCAGAGAGGTTGTGCAGAGCTCCCAGCCCCCCCTGGGCACTGTGCTGCTGGGCAAGCTGCTGGGGGAGCCCTGCTGGGGGGCAGGGGGAGCTCCAGAGGTTCCCTTCCCACCTCCAGCACCACCCTGGGGTTGGTTTGTTGACAGAGTGATTCAGAGCAACCTCCACACCTCTCAAGACCTGGAAACCTAAACACCTCTGAAGATCTCACAACCCAACCACCTCTCCTCCTCCTCCTCCTCCTCCTCCTCCTCCTCCTCCTCCTCCTCCCTGCAGGAGGTGCCAGTGAGAGCAGCTCTCCTCTCTGCCTGTGCTGAGGGGCACAAAGCTGCCTCCACCTGCATGCAGGCCAAGGCTTTGCTTTGTTGGAGCTCAGAGAAGGCAGAGGAGAGGCAGGAGAGCTTTGGTGCTGCCAGGCTTAGCTGAGCTCAATCATCCCCCAGCTCCAGCCCCACTTGGTCTGCAGTCATCAGGACTCTGCCTTCCCCCACCCCAGCACACTCTGCCTCTGGAGGCCTGCTGCCTGCTTTCCTGCTGACCTGGTTTGCTGCTGACTACTGCCTGCACCTTCCTGGGTAAGTTGCTGAGCTCACAGAGGAAGTTGAAGACCCTGTGGCACTCCAGCTCATCCCAGCCTGCTGTTAGGATCTGAGGATTGCAGAGGAAAAGGAGGGGAGGGAGGAGGGGAGCAAAAGAGGAACGAGGCTGAGCTGCAGATGCCACCTCTGATCCCAGCTCAATACAGCCTCACCCTGTGATCCATCAGAAGCTGCTGTGCCCAGGAGCCTGGCAGCAGCAGCCCCCTGCTGAGGGAGGGAGGGAGGGGGGAAAGCCTTTGTCTGCCACCCAGCAGCTGGCCTGAGGTCTGCACTGAGAGCTTTTGGTGCAGCCCAGGCCCCAAAGCTGCTGCTGGGGTTGGTTCACCAGCCAGGGCCAAGGGCTCCTGCTGGAGCCTTGGAGGGAGGAGCAGCCAAAGGCATTTGCTGGAGAGCCAAACATCAGAGCAGCGACAACCACCTGCAGCTCTCCAGCACACAGAAGCCCTGTGGGCCTGGGGGGTGGGGAGGTGCTTCCAGGGGCTTTGAAGCTGCAACCTTCACCCTCTGAGCCTTGCCAGGTGCCTCCTCTGCTCGGAGAGGATTTGTTGCTCTTTGGTTTTTCCTCTCCCTTTGGGGCAGGCTGTGGAGTGCTGAGTTGGTTCTGATTTGGCTGAAGCTCACAGTCCCCTCCCTGCCAGATGATTTACTCCTCAGCTGAGCCCCTCTCTGCTCTCCATTCATCACCCTGAAGCCCTGCAATGAATGCCTCCCCCCCTCCCTCCCTGCCTCCCCAGCTGATAAATTGCTCATCAAAACCCAGCCCCCCAACTCCAGAGCCCAGGAGCTGCCAAGAGGAGCAGCCAGGGAGGGGAAGCCAGGGGGAAGGGGGGGAGGAAACACACCCCCGAGGCTGAAAGCCCTCCCAGGCTTCCCCACAGCTTGCAGAAACCACCACACCACCCCCCCCAGAGGGGACCTCAGTGTGCTTCTGGGGGGGCTGGCTGCTTGCCACAGAGAGGCTGTACCTGCAGGAGCACCCCATAGCACTGCAGCCCCAGGCACTGCAGAGGGCTTGGGCAGCCCGAGAGCTTGAAACAGGAGACCTGCCAAGAGCAAGAGGGGGGGAGTGGAGTCACCTCCTCAGCCAGCAGGCAGAACTCCTCCCCCTGAGAGAGGGCTCTGTGCTGCTGGGTGGGCAGCAGGGGTGGGCAGGGAGAGGTCTCCCTTCCCTTCTTGGGAGGAGGGGATCCGTGGTGGCCTAGCATTGGGGTCAGAGCTGTGGCCAGACAGGGAGGGAAAGGTCTCTAAGAGCCAACCCTGATGCCAGCAGAGTAAAATCTCCCTGCAGAGCTGAGCTCTGCCACTGCAGAAGTGACCTCTGTGAGGAGCAAAGGCTGAGAGCCCCTGGGGCTGAGAGCCTTTGGAGCTGAGAGCCCCTGGGGCTGAGAGCCCCTGGAGCTGAGAGCCCCTGGGGCTGAGAGCCTCTGGAGCTGAGAGCCTCTGGGGCTGAGAGCCTCTGGGGCTGAGAGCCTCTGGGGCTGAGAGCCTCTGGAGCTGAGAACCCCTGGGGCTGAGAGCCTCTGGAGCTGAGAGCCTCTGGGGCTGAGAGCCTTTGGAGCTGAGAACCCCTGGGGCTGAGAGCCTCTGGAGCTGAGAGCCTCTGGGGCTGAGAGCCTTTGGAGCTGAGAGCCTCTGGGGCTGAGAGCCTCTGGAGCTGAGAGGCCTTGGGGCTGAGAGCCTTTGGAGCTGAGAGCCTCTGGAGCTGAGAGCCTCTGGGGCTGAGAGGCCTTGGGGCTGAGAGCCTCTGGAGCTGAGAGCCTCTGGGGCTGAGAGCCTGGGTTAGATCTGCTCTGGGTTAGATCTGCTCTGGGTGAGATCTGCTCTAGGTTTGGGTTTCCTCTCTGCTGAGTGCAGGAAGAAAGGATGGGGAGTAGGGGGAAGAATAAAGCTGCCCCTCATCAAAGGCTTCCTGCTCTCATGAGACCTCTCCCTGCACACCTTCAGAGCTGGCACCACCCTGGGTCTTGCTCAGAGCTGAGCTGTGCCACAGAGCCTGCTGCAGAATGGTTCCCTGGAGCCCAGGGGGTTCCCCCTGGAGCCCAGGGGGTTCCCCCTGGCCAGGAGGAGGAAGAGGCAGCTGTGGTGGCTGCTCCTCCCTGGTGAGACTCACTGCAGGACTTCCCTGACCTTCTGGGCTCAAGGGAGGCTGCTGGGGAGAGGCCAGGGCAGGCTCTGAAGATGCTGAGAAGCAAAGGCTGAGAGGCTGGAGCAGAGCAGCCCCAGAGGGGAGCTGAGCAATGCTCAGCACGAGCTAAAGGCTGGGGGGCAAGAGGCTGGGGCCAGACCCTGCTCAGTGGTGCCCAGGGACAGGGCAAGGGGCACAGAGTGGAGCCTGGGGGGCAAGAGGCTGGGGCCAGACTTTGCTCAGTGCTGCCCAGGGGCAGGGCAAGAGGCACAAAGTGGAGCCCAGGAGCTTCCATCTGAGCAGGAGGAGAAAGTTGTTTGGTGTGAGGCTGCTGGAGGCCTGGAGCAGGCTGCCCAGAGAGGTTGTGGAGAGCTCCTAACCCCCCCTGGGCACTGAGCTCTTGGGCAGGCTGCTGTGGGAGCCCTGCTGGGGCAGGGGGCTTGGATGACCTCCAGAGGTCCCTGGAGGCTCTCTGCAAATTTCTGGCAGTCCACAGGCTGAGAGGAAGCTGCAAAGCAGTGCTGCTGGGCTGTGGAACCTCTGCAGAGCACTGCTGGGCTGTGGAACCTCTGCAGAGTGCTGCTGGGCTGTGGAACCTCTGCAGAGTGCTGCTGTGCTCAGTGCACTGCCCCAGGCTGCCCTGCTGTTAGGGAGAGGCCGATTGCTGATCAATGAGATCCATCCTGCAGCCCTGCTGAGCTCCAGCACCGGGGCAGGGGGAGGCACAATGAACGCTTGGAGGTAGCTGCTGTACAGACATGGGGGGGGGGTTGGAAGGGGAAGGGCCAAGTGGACAGGGGAGTGAGGGGGAGGTGGCCTCACCTCTGAGAGGATCCTGTGTATGAACTTCAGCCTGTCCTTGGTGGGCAGCAGCAGGGTGCAGCGCTTCAGCAGCAGCCCTGGGAGCAGCACAGAGCACAGAGTCATAGTTTCATAGTTTCATCCAGGGTTGGAAGGGACCACAAGGATCATCTAGTTCCAACCCCCCTGCCATGGGCAGGGACACCCCACACTAGATCAGGCTGCCCAGAGCCTCAGCCAGCCTGGCCTTAAACACCCCCAGGGATGGGGCCTCAACCACCTCCCTGGACAACCCATTCCAGGGCTTCACCACTCTCATGGGGAAGAACTTCCTCCTCACCTCCAGCCTGAATCTCCCCACCTCCAGCTTCATTCCATTCCCCCTAGTCCTATCACTACCTGAGATCCTGAGCAGTCCCTCCCCAGCCTTCCTGTAGCCCCCTTCAGATCCTGGAAGGCCACAATGAGGTCACCTGGGAGCCTTCTCTTCTGCAGACCGAACAGCCCCAACTCCTTCAGTCTGTCCTCATAGGAGAGGTGCTCCAGCCCTCTGCTCATCCTTGTGGCCCTTCTCTGGACACCTTCCAGCACCTCCACATCCCTCTTGTAATAGGGGCTCCAGAACTGGAGGCAGGACTCCAGGTGGGGTCTCACCAGGGCTGAGCAGAGGGGGAGGATCACCTCCCTTGCCCTGCTGGCCACACTTCTCCTGCTGCAGCCCAGGATCTGATTGGCTTTGTGGGCTGCATGGAGTAGGCAAAGCCCCCTGAGATCATCCAGCCCCCAGCACCACTCATGGCCACTGAACCCTGGCCCAGAGTGGTTCTGAGCACCCCCAGGGGTGGGGACTCCACCGCCTGCCTGTCCCAGGGGCCGAGTGCAGGGCTGTGGCACATCCATGGCAGAGTCAGGCCACGGGGCTCTGCTGCTGGGAGGCACAGCCAGCCTGGAGCCAGGGGCTGGGCTTGGGAGGAGGCAGCTGCAGGGGAGCTGGGGAAGGCATCTGGGGCAAGGCTCTGTCGTGACAGGAGGAGGGGCAGCGGCTTTGAGGCGGGGGGGGCTCTGGGGAGGAGCTCTCCCCTGCTGTGAGCAGGGGCAGGCTGCCCACAGCCCATCTCACAGGATCACAGTCTCACAGTATCACTTAGGTTGGAAAGGACCTCGAGGATCATCGAGTCCAACCTCTCAACACAGACCCCATGCCTAGACCATGGCACCAAGTGCCACATCCAATCTCCCCCTGAACACCTCCAGGGATGGAGACTCCACCACCTCCCTGGGCAGCACATCCCAATGACGAATGACTCTCAGTGAAGAACTTCCTCCTCACCTCGAGTCTAAACCTCCCCTGGCACAGCTTGAGACTGTGTCCCCTTGTTCTGGTGCTGGGTGCCTGGGAGAAGAGGCCAACCCCTTCCTGGCTACAACCCCCCTTCAGGGAGTTGTAGAGAGCAATGAGGTCACCCCTGAGCCTCCTCTTCTCCAGGCTAAGCAACCCCAGCTCCCTCAGCCTCTCCTCACAGGGCTGTGCTCAAGGCCTCTCCCCAGCCTTGTTGCCCTTCTCTGGACACTTTCAAGTCTCTCAATGTCCTTCTTAAACTGAGGGGCCCAGAACTGGATGCAGGACTCAAGGTGCGGCCTAACCAAAGCAGAGTCCAGGGGCACTATGACCTCCCTGCTCCTGCTGGCCACACTATTCCTAATGCAGGCCAGGATGCCATTGGCCCTCCTGGCCACCTGGGCACACTGCTGGCTCATATTCAGGTGGCTGTCGATCAGCACACCCAGGTCCCTCTCTGTTTGGGAGCTCTCAGCCACTCTGACCCCAGCCTGTAGCTCTGCCTGGGATTGCTGTAGCCAAAGTGCAGCACCTGGCACTTGGACTTGTTGAATGCCATCCCATTGGCCTCTGCCCATCTGTCCAGCCTGGCAAGGTCCCTCTGCAGAGCCTTTCTGCCCTCTGACTGACCAACATCTGCCCCTAACTTGCTGTCATCTGCAAACTTGCTGATGACTGACTCTACCCCCTCATCCAGATCATCAATGAAGATGTTGAAGAGGACAGGGCCCAGCACTCCAGCAGGCTGCTCACAGCCCATCTCCAGCAGGCTGTCTCCAGCAGGCTGCCCACAGCCCATCTCCAGCAGGCTGCCCACAGCCCATCTCCAGCAGGCTGCCCAGCAGTCACTCAGGTGGCAGCTGGGGGCAGTGGCTTCAGAATTAGGCTGGCTCTAAGAACTGTGGCTGCAGCTCCCAGCCTGAGGGGTGGGAGGCAGGGAACCCAAGGGCCACAGCCTGGGCTGCTGCAGCCAGCCTGGGGCTTTGGCTGCAGTTCCCAGAGGTGGAGTCCAAACAGACTACTTTTGGAATCACCTCCTGCTGGGAGCTGAGCCTCTGCCCAGCCCCTGCTCAAGGTTTCAGGGCACAAAGCAAGCCCAGGGCAGCCAGAACAGCCTTGCTTCACTCTTTGTTCCAGCACCGGGAGGGTCTGGAGCCATTTCAGGATAGTTAACCTGTTCTGAGCCTGAAGGTCCCCACCAGGGTCTAGCTGCTTGCTGCCCTCCACCAACACATGGAAAGGCTCTGGTGCAGCCCTGAGATCAGGGCATGGGGCAGGAGCTTCACTTCAGAGGCAGCTGCAGGGATGCTGTTGGGGCCATCCCCTCAGCCCCTTCACTGACCCATCACAGAAGAAGCCTCTCAGCTCCTCTCTTTAAGTGTTGCCATCTGCATCAGAAGGCTCACCCAGAGATCTGTAGTGCTCCACGATGGGCGATCCTCCTCTCTTGGTGGGGGGCTGAGGGCTGTGGAAGTCTTGCAGCAGAAGCCTTCTGTTTCCCGAGGAGCTGGAGATGTAATTAATGAGGTGGCTGCTGATGCTTTTCGACACCATGCTCAGCATGCTGATGTCCCTCACTGCAAAAGCAAAGCCCAGCCCAGCTGTCAGTCCTCTGCTGCGAGGAGCCTGCTGAGCACCTCTCAAGAGCTTCCTCTTACCTCCCAAAGGGGCCCAGAGTGACCAAGAAACCCCAAAGCTAATCACTGCTGCCCTCCTGCAGCCCTTGGGGCTAAGGTGGGGCTAAGGAATAGTCTTTCAGGGGAGCATTAAGTCAACAGGGCTGGAAAAGACCTTCAAGACCGTTGAGTCCCAGCCCTGAACCCAACACCTCCAGGTCAACACTAAACCCTCAGCACCACAGCTCTCCAGCTGGGAAACCCCCTCCAGGCATGGGGCCTCCTGGGCAGCCTCTTCCCAGCCTTCAACACCCTGGCAGGGAGCAACACTTGCCCTTGGGCCCAGCCTCAGCCTCTCAGAGTCTCACCTGAAAGGTACTTCAGCACCATCTGAAAGATCTCTAGTGGCAGTGTCTGGAAGTAGCCCAATGCAGAGAGGCCCTGGGGGGCTGTGTCCAGGCTGCTGCAGCTCTGCCCGGGGCGCCGGCTGCTGCGCCGCTGCCTCCGGCTGCCGCCGCCGCTGCTGGGGTGGCTGCTGCCCGGGGTGGCTGCCATCCTCCTGCCAAGGCCAGAAACACCACCTGGGCAGGGGAGAGGGGAGGGAAAGGCTGCTTGCAAAGGAGGGGATAGGATAGGATAGGATAGGATAGGATAGGATAGGATAGGATAGGATAGGATAGGATAGGATAGGATAGGATAGAATGGAATAGGATGGAATGGAATAGGATAGGATGGAATAGGATAGAATGGAATAGGATGGAATAGGATAGAATGAGATGGAATGGAATGGAATGGAGTAGAGTAGAGTAGAGTAGAGTAGAGTAGAGTAGAGTAGAATAGAATAGAATAAAATAGAATAGAATAGAATAGAATAGAATAGAATAGAATAGAATAGAATAGAATAGAGCAGAACAGAGCAGAACAGAATAGGGCAGAGCAGAACAGAACAGAATAGAATAGAATAGAATAGAATAGAATAGAATAGAATAGAATAGAATAGAATAGAATAGAATAGAATAGAATAGGAGCAGAGCAGAATAGAAAAGAACAGAATAGAGCAGAGCAGAACAGAATAGAATAGAAAAGAACAGAATGGAGCAGAACAGAACAGAACAGAATAGAAAAGAACAGAACAGAGCAGAGCAGAACAGAATAGAATAGAAAAGAACAGAATAGAGCAGAACAGAACAGAATATAATAGAAAAGAACAGAATAGAGCAGAACAGAACAGAATAGAATAGAAAAGAACAGAATAGAATAGAAAAGAACAGAATAGAGCAGAGCAGAACAGAATAGAATAGAAAAGAACAGAATGGAGCAGAACAGAACAAATTAGAATAGAAAAGAACAGAATAGAGCAGAGCAGAACAGAATAGAATTGAAAAGAACAGAACAGAATAGAAAAGAATAAGATAGAACAAAACAGAGCAAACGAGAACTAAGCAGGTTGGAAAAGCCCTTTAGAGCTCATCAAAGGCTGCTTTCAAGGGAGGGAAAGGCTAACACACACTGCAAAGCTGAGAAGAAATGAAGCTGCCACAGGTTGCCCAGGGGAGGTTGTGGCTGTTCCCCCCCCGGAGGTGTTCAGGGCCAGGCTGGATGAGGCCTGGAGCAACCTGGGCTGGTGGGAGGGGTCCCTGCCCGGGGCAGGGGGTTGGCACTGGGTGAATTTTGAGGTCCCTTCCAAGCCAAACCATTCTGTGATCCCATGAAGCCACCCCAGGGTAGGCACAAGCATGGGAATCTCGTGGGTCTCAGGGGGTGTTGTCAGTGCAGAGCTGGGGCAGGTGGCAGGATCCTCCTCCAAGCTCAGTGCCACCATGGGCACTTAATAAACCATCCCCTAATCCCTGGCTTAGAGAACAGAGGATTCAGAGGAGGGGAGGAGAGAAAAGTTAGGAACTTAGTTCTGAAAAGAAACTCCTGAGGAAGCATCAGTGCTGGTCAAGAGGCTGGGGGGGCAAGAGGCTGGAGCTCAGTGGTGCCCAGGGACAGGACAAGGGGCACAAAGTGGAGCCCAGGAGCTTCCATCTGAGCAGGAGGAGAAAGCTGTTTGGTGTGAGGCTGCTGGAGGCCTGGAGCAGGCTGCCCAGAGAGGTTGTGCAGAGCTTCCAACCCCCCCTGGGCACTGTGCTGCTGGGGGGTGCCCTGCTGGGGGTGCCCTGCTGGGGCAGGGTGGGGTTGGGCTGGGGGAGCTCCAGAGGTCCCTTCCAACCCCCAGAGCGTGCTGGGGTTGTCTGCAGTACAGGCCACGCTAATTACCAACATCCTTTCACCTTGTTCTACTAATGGGCCAAGAGAGCAGCAGCGCTGCCCAGGGCTGCTGCTGAAATGAGAGCCCAGGTTCCTCAGCTGGGGGCTTTGGCTCTTCCTGGTGCAGGACCTCCCCCTAAAGGCAAAACTAACCCCCCAAACCAGATGAAATGGACCAAAGTGCTGCTTCAAAGCATCCTTTGCTTGCTCTCCTTGCTTAACTTCCCAGAGTGCCCCTCTGGGGGGGGTGTGAGCCCCAACCCAAATGCCACAGCCCTGCTGTGGGAGAAACCTCACAGGCTTTGCTCCCCCCCCACGAAGGGCTCTGCAAAGGAAGCAGCCTTAAACCCATCGAGCAATGGACTTCATCTCCCCCCTTTCTACTTTGCTGGTTTCTGAGTCTCTAAACCAGGTCCACGAGGAGAGTTAGTGCCTTGCTGCCTCCTCAGGTGGTTTGGGGTTTGAACTGAGAGGGTTTTTTTCACCCCTCCCTCCCCTCCTCCCTTCCCTTGATTCCAGCAGCTTTGAGGCTTTGGGGTGGCTGCCAAAGGAAGGGCTGCACAGGATAATTACAAGAGCTGGCAGGGCTGGGGAGGAACAGAGCTGGAAGGCATCCAAGCTGTAGTGCAACATCCCAGTCCCCCAGCAGTGGGAAAATAGCAGCCAGAGAACAGAGCTCATTGTTCCCAGGATTAAAAATGGACCCAAATGACAGCAGCCAAGGCCCCAAACAGCCTGCAGCCTGCTTCCAGCAGCAGGCCAAGGCAGAGCCCTCTCCTGTGGCACCAAGCAGAGTCCCCAGGGCCACAATGGAAGCCCTGTGTGCACTGGGAGGGCATTTCAGCACATTGCACATGGGGCTGGCTGCTGGCTGCTCCTGCACAGGGTTTGCTTTGTGCTTTTAAGGCAGTTCTACTTCCCTGGGGAGCAGCATTCAGGTTGGGTATTTTAGGGCTGGTGTCACCCTGGCCAGCTCCAGAAGCTTGTAGCTGAAGCTTTTCCCCACAGGGAGCAGGAGCAAATGCCCAGGGAGGTGGTGGAAGCCTCATCCCTGGAGGGCTTTAAGGCCAGGCTGGATGTGGCTGTGAGCAGCCTGCTCTGGTGTGAGGTGTCCCTGCCCATGGCAGGAGGGGGGGAGGTTGGAACTGGCTGAGCCTTGAGGTCCCTTCCAACCCTGACAATCCTCTGAGTCTAAGTGGAAGTGCTGCTGAAATGGTTGGCCCAGGGCTTTTTTTTCTGCACTGCTCAGGTTGCAGACAGGAAAACAGCAGAGGTGACAAGAAGAGCAATCAGGAAGCCACCACCACAAACACCAACCATGAGAGACAGAAACCAGAAGTGGATGACCACCCAGCTGCAGGAGCAAAATGTTCCTCTCCTCAGAGGAAAGCCTGAAGGCAGTGGAAGTTGGGAATCCACACAGCTGTGGGCTCCAGGCTGCTGGAATTCCTCGTGGGCAACTAAACAAAGCAGCTCCACTCCTGCTTGGGCACAGGGCACCAGGGGAGCTGGGCCCAGGCAGAGCAAATCTGCTTCATTTCTCTGCTTCCTAACTTCAGCTGCAACCCAGTGATGGTTTTTAGTTTCCCTCCCTGTCTTTGGCAGGACTGGGCTGGGAGGGTTCCTGGTACCCTGAACTGGGGTTTGGGTTTGGAATCTTACCTTGGGTCTGCAGCTGGGGAAAAGCTGAAGTGAGTTGAGCTGGAATCTTACCTTGGGTCTGTAGCTGAGTTACACAGAAGGGGGGAAAAGTAATCCTGAAGTGATTTGGTTTGGAATCTTACCTTTGTCCTGCAGCTGGGTTATATGGAGGGGAAATATCAACCCTCAACTGGTTTGGGTTTGAAGTCTTACCCTGGGTCTGCAACTGGATTATATGGAGGGGAAATTATCAATCCTGAACTGGTTTGGGTTTGGAATCTTACCTTGGGCCTGCAGTTGAGTTATATAGAGGGGGGGAGAAAAGTAATCCTGAATTGGTTTGGTTTGGAATATCTTACCCTGAGTCTGCAGTTGGGTTATATGGAGGGGAAATACCAACCCTCAACTGGTTTGGGTTTGGTATTTTACCTTGGGCCTGCAGCTGGGTTATAAGGAAGGGGGAAAAACAATCCTGAACTGGTTTGGGTTGGAATCTTACCTTGGGCCTGCAACTGGATCATATGGAGGGGAAATATCAACCCTCAACTGGTTTGGGTTTGGAATCTTCCCTTGGGCCTGCAGTTGGGTTATAAGGAGGGGGAGGGAGATAATCCTGAAGTGATTTGAGCTGGAATCTTACCTTGGGTCTGTAGCTGAGTTACATAGAAGGGGGGAAAAGTAATCCTGAAGTGATTTGGTTTGGAGTCTTACCTTGGGCCTGCAGCTGGATTATATGGAGGGGAAATATCAACCCTCAACTGGTTTGGGTTTGAAGTCTTACCCTGGGTCTGCAACTGGATTATATGGAGGGGAAATTATCAATCCTGAACTGGTTTGGTTTGAATCTTACCTTGGGTCTGCAACTGGATTATATGGAGGGGAAATATCAACCCTCAACTGGTTTGGAATCTTACCTTGGGCCTGCAACTGGATTATATGGAGGGAAAATTATCAATCCTGAACTGGTTTGGGTTTGGAATCTTACCTTGGGCCTGCAGCTGGGTTATATGGAGGGGAAATATCAACCCTCAACTGGTTTGGGTTTGGAATCTTACCTTAGACCTGCAGCTGGGTTATAAGGAGAGGGGCAAAAACAACCCTGCTGCACCACAAGGGAGGTTTTGAGAAGCAGAGAGGCTCTCAGAAGTCCTCAGCCAACTCCAGCCCCTGTTTGATGTGCTGGAAGTTGAGTTGCCTGCCACTGGTTGCATTTAGAGCACGCAGCATTGTCAGGGACCCCAAGGATCACCCAGTCCCACCTTCACCCCACCACCCCCTCTCTGCCATGGGCAAGGGACACTTTCCACCAGATCAGGGTTGCCCAGAGCCACCTTCAGCCTGGTTTTAAGATGGGGCTGCCACCCCCCACCCCCCCACCCCTTCCCTTAGCAGGTCAGTAAAACCCCACTGCAAGCAGCCAGTTCCAAAGCCAAAGCTTTGAGATCTGACTGAATCCTTCCTCTTCTGACTCCGTGCTGGGGGGGGAAGTTCAGCCACAAGCAGGGCAACGGCCTGGTGCATCTCCATCTGCCGCTGGGATCCCACCTGGTTTAGAGAGCGCCTTCAACCCAGGCTGGAAGCGGAAAGGCAAACGTTAAAGCACTTAACAAGCTCCACTCAGACCAGCAGCCAAGGAGGGGGCGCAGCTTCATTTCGTCTCCTTAAGCTGATTTGTTTCCCGAGCAGAAAAGCATCAAACTTCCAACCCTTCCCCTCCCTCTTTCTCCTGCCTTTCTCCTCCTTAAGCAGTCGCTAAAGTGCCGCTAATGGATCCCCTCCTGCTGCCCCCGGTGCTTCTCTCAGCCCCCGGCGCCAACGTTTGGCAAACATTTACCACCGACAAAAAACAACCCAGAAGAGACAAAGTTGTTTGCTTTGGAGATGGCTTTGGGAGGGCTCTGGGACGGCTTCGTTTCCCTGCCCGCTGACAACCGGGGGGGTTGGGGAAAGCAAATCGCTTCAAATGTTAACCCCACAGGGCTTCCCCCCTACCCCTCCCCGCCCCGTACTTCCGATTGTCTCTTCTGCCTTCCCCTCCGTTTATCTTTTTCCCCCCTCAAGTCTCTCTTTTTCCTTCCCCCCCTCCCCTTAATCCTCTCTTTTTCCTTTCTTTTTAACACCCCCCCAATTATCTTTCCTTTTTCTCTCTTCTCCCTTCCCCCCCCATGCTTTTTCCCCCTCGATTCTATTTTCTTTCATTTCCCCCTCCAATTCTTTCTCCCTTTTTTTCTTTCCCCTCTTTTCCTTTTTCCCCCCAACTATTTTCCCTTTTCCCCCCTCTTTCTTTTTCCCCCCAATTCTCTCTTTTCCCTTTCCCCACCTTCCCCCCCAGTTCTCTTTTCTTTCTTTTTGCCCCAATTCTCTTTCCCTCCAATCCTCTTTTTCCTTTCTCTTCTTTCCCCCAATGCTCTTTTTCCTTTTATTCCTTCCCCCCCAAATTTTCTTTTTCCTTTTACTTTCCTCCCCCCTCAATTATTCTTCCTTTTTCCTTTCTCTTCCCCTCCCCCAATTCTCTTTTCCCTTTTATTTCTTTCCCCCATTTTTCCTTTCTCTTTTTGCCCCAATTCCCTCTTTTGCCTTTTATTTCTCTCCCCTCCAATTCTTTTTCCTTTTTCCATTCTCTTTTTTCTCTTTCCCTTTGTTCTTTCCCCCTTTTTTCTTTCCCTCTTTTCTTTCCCCTTTTTTCCTTTTTTCTTTCCCTTTTTTCTTTCCCCTTTTTCCCTTTTCCTTTTTTCTTTCCCTTTTTCCCTTTTCCTTTTTTCTTTCCCTTTTTCCCTTTTCCTTTTTTCTTTCCCTTTTTTCCTTTTCCTTTTTCCTTTTCCTTTTTTCTTTCCCTTTTTCCCCTTTTCCTTTTTTCTTTCCTTTTTTTCCCTTCCCTTTTTTCTTCCCCTTTTTTCTTTCCCTTTTTTCTTCCCCTTTTTTCTTTCCCCTTTTTTCTTTCCCTTTTTTCTTCCCCTTTTTTCTTTCCCCTTTTTCCCTTTTCCTTTTTTCTTTCCCCTTTTTTAATTTCCTTTTTTTTCTTCCCCTTTTTTAATTTCCTTATTTTCTTCCCCTTTTTTCTTTTCCCTTTTTCTTCCCCTTTTTTCTTTTCCTTTTTTCTTCCCCTTTTTTCTTTCCCTTTTTTCTTTTCCTTTTTTCTTCCCCTTTTTTTCTTTTCCTTTTTTCTTCCCCTTTTTTCTTTTCCTTTTTTCTTCCCCTTTTTTTCTTTTCCTTTTTTCTTCCCCTCTTTTCTTTCCCCTTTTTTCTTTCCCTTTTCTCTTTCCCCTTTTTTTCTTTCCCTTTTTCCCCTTTTCCTTTCCCTTTCCCCCCTTTTCTTTTTTCTTTCATTTTTTCCCCCCTTTCCTTTTTCCTTTTCCTTTTCCTCCTCCCAATTCTTTTTCCCTTTCTCTTCCCCCATTCCCCAAATTATTTTTCCTTTTTCTTTTCCTTTTCTTCCCCCCACCCTCCCCTTCAATTCCCTCTTTCCCCCCACCCTCACCTTCAATCCCCTCTTTTTTTCCCCTCTTCAACTCCCTCTTTTTTTCCTCAATACCAACCCCAAGGAGCTCAGCTGAGGGCTGGCAAACCCCAGAGCATCCAGGGAGTCCTCTCACCCCCCCTGGCCGCCCCCCAGACCATCTTTTTGTTGCCACTCGAGGCCTCTAAGATCACCCTGAGGGTGCAGAGCCTCCAGAGCAGGGAAGGACCACAGCCAGCAAGCAAATCCCTCTGGCTCCTGAGGGTCCTGCTCGGGGCAGGGCTGCCTCGGGGTCCAGACAGAGGGGAAAGTGAACTTCCAGGCCTGGTTTTGCTCCTCAGCCTGCACTCTTTGGAGCCCTCTGAGCTTGTAGTTAGCTTTTTTGGGGGTTTTTTATCTGCAATTTTGGGTCAGATTTAGCCAGGTTGTGACAGAGCCTTAGGCCTAAGGAGCAGCTAGGCCACGTCCGCCTCTGCCTGGCCAAGGCTGGGTGGGGGGACACAGCTGGAGGGGCTCTGAGCCCCCAAAACCTCCACACAGGAGGTGGTGAGAGTGGAAGGTACTTACAGGCAAGGCTTCAGGAGCTTGGGGTTCAGCTCGGGGAAGCTCCCTGCCTGCAAACAGCTCCTGGCCAGGCTGCCTCTGAGGGGAGCTGCAGGGGGATGGAGGCTGTGGGGACCAAGCTGCCTCTATGGACACCAAGCTGCCTCTGAGGGGAGAGCAGCACAGGGATGGAGGCTGTGGGGACCAAGCTGCCTCTGAGGGGAGAGCAGCACAGGGATGGAGGCTGTGGGGACCAGGCTGCCTCTGAGGGGAGCTGCAGGGGGATGGAGGCTGTGGGAACCAGGCTGCCTCTATGGGGACCAAGCTGCCTCTGGGGGGAGAGCAGCACAGGGATGGAGGCTGTGGGGACCAGGCTGCCTGTGGGGACCAAGCTGCCTCTATGGGCACCAAGCTGCCTCTGAGGGGAGAGCAGCAGAGGGATGGAGGCTAGGGGCACCAAGCTGCCTCTGAGGGGAGCTGCAGGGGGATGGAGGCTGTGGGGACCAAGCTGCCTCTATGGACACCAAGCTGCCTCTGAGGGGAGAGCAGCACAGGGATGGAGGCTGTGGGGACCAAGCTGCCTCTATGGACACCAAGCTGCCTCTGAGGGGAGAGCAGCACAGGGATGGAGGCTGTGGGGACCAAGCTGCCTCTGAGGGGAGCTGCAGGGGGATGGAGGCTGTGGGGACTAAGCTGCCTCTGAGGGGAGAGCTGCAGAGGGATGGAGGCTGTGGGGACCAAGCTGCCTCTGAGGGGAGAGCTGCAGAGGGATGGAGGCTGTGGGGACCAAGCTGCCTCTGAGGGGACCAAGCTGCCTCTGAGGGGAGAGCAGCAGAGGGATGGAGGCTGTGGGGACCAAGCTGCCTCTGAGGGGAGCTGCAGGGGGATGGAGGCTGTGGGGACCAAGCTGCCTCTATGGACACCAAGCTGCCTCTGAGGGGAGAGCAGCACAGGGATGGAGGCTGTGGGGACCAGGCTGCCTGTGGGGACCAAGCTGCCTCTATGGACACCAAGCTGCCTCTGAGGGGAGAGCAGCAGAGGGATGGAGGCTAGGGGCACCAAGCTGCCTCTGAGGGGAGCTGCAGGGATGGAGGCTGTGGGGACCAAGCTACCTCTATGGGGACCAAGCTACCTCTGAGGGGAGAGCAGCAGGGGGATGGAGGCTGTGGGGACCAAGCTGCCTCTATGGGGACCAGGCTGCCTCTGAGGGGAGCTGCAGGGGGATGGAGGCTGTGGGGACCAAGCTGCCTCTGTGGGCACCAAGCTGCCTCTGAGGGGAGCTGCAGGGGGATGGAGGCTGTGGGCACCAAGCTGCCTCTGAGGGGAGCTGCAGAGGGATGGAGGCTGTGGGGACCAGGCTGCCTCTATGGGGACCAAGCTGCCTCTATGGGCACCAAGCTGCCTCTGAGGGGAGAGCTGCAGAGGGATGGAGGCTGTGGGGACCAAGCTGCCTCTGAGGGGACCAAGCTGCCTCTGGGGGGAGAGCTGCAGAGGGATGGAGGCTGTGGGGACCAAGCTGCCTCTGGGGGGAGAGCAGCACAGGGATGGAGGCTGTGGAGACCAAGCTGCCTCTGAGGGGAGCTACAGGGGGATGGAGGCTGTGGGAACCAGGCTGCCTCTGAGGGGAGCTGCAGAGGGATGGAGGCTGTGGGGACCAAGCTGCCTCTATGGGGACCAAGCTGCCTCTGAGGGGAGCTGCAGGGGGATGGAGGCTGTGGGGACCAAGCTGCCTCTGAGGGGAGCTGCAGAGGGATGGAGGCTGTGGGGACCAGGCTGCCTCTATGGGGACCAAGCTGCCTCTGTGGGCACCAAGCTGCCTCTGAGGGGAGCTGCAGGGGGATGGAGGCTGTGGGAACCAGGCTGCCTCTGAGGAGAGCTGCAGGGATGGAGGCTGTGGGGACCAAGCTGCCTCTATGGGGACCAAGCTGCCTCTATGGGGACCAAGCTGCCTCTGTGGGCACCAAGCTGCCTCTGAGGGGAGCTGCAGGGGGATGGAGGCTGTGGGAACCAGGCTGCCTCTCCCTGGGGAGCACCAAGTCCCTGAGGAGGAGTTAAAAAACCCCCAAAACACCAGAAAAAGCCATTAAAAAATAATTATATATTATTATAATATTATAATGGAATATTATTATATTTATTATTAGCTATTATTGTTCTGTATTCGATATTATTGTACTATATGCATTGTTGCATTATATTATGCTATGTATTGTATTATATATCATTATATGTTATATATAAATGCATTATATGATATTGCCTTACATGAATAGCATTATGTAGCATTATTGTTATTATTAAGCAGGATTTCAACCCCTTCATTACTTAGTGGGGGCTAGAAGGGGGCTGTGGGCAGAGCAATGCAGGCAGGGGGTTGAACCTTCTGTGTGTTTTGCTCAGAAATAACAGCAAAAAGGAGGAAAAAAAAAAAAGCAAAGAAAGAAAGTAGGGAAAGAAGAAGGAAAACCAAACTCAATTTGTAAGTTATTGGTGTTTAAAAATGACCTTTTAAAGCCTGATTTCCATCCCAGGTCATTACTTACTGGGGTTAGGAGGGCAGGGCAGGGCAGGGTAAGGCAAGGCAGGGCAAGAGGGGTGCACTCAGATGGGTGAAGCTCTCTGCCTGTGTTTTGCTCAGAAATATTGGCAAATAGGGCAAAAAAGGGGAGAGGAAAAAGGCAACTTGGAGGGCGGGGGGGGGGGGAGGTTGATGACAGCCAGCGAGGTATCAGAGGGCAGCAATCACCGCAGGCAGCAGCGGGGGTAGGGAGGGGGGGGGGGTGTGGGGATGTGTGTTATTCCCGCAGCGGTCAATTAGTGTCGCTCGTTACCCCGCCCCTCGCTAATTTCTTTGGGGGCTAATTGATTTGCCCTAATTGCCTTCCCGCCCTTTCTGCCGGCTGCCGCCGGCGGGGAGCGCCGAGCTCCCGCGCGGGCTTTTTTCCCCCGCCCCCCTTGGTTTTCCCCCGCCCTCCCTATGAATAATTAGCGTAAGCTCCGCCCACGCGACGGAGACGGCCGTTCGTCGTGCGCGGCGTGGCTCCGCCCCCCTCATGAATAATTAATGTGGCGCCTGAGTCGGAGGGGCGAGCGGCGGCGGCGTGCCCCAGGCTGGGCATGGAGGGAGCCGCCCGTTGGCATCCAGTCCCTTCCTATCGCGGCCAGCTGGGGTGCTGAGGGTTCCAAGGGTGCTTTGGCGCCTTCTGGCAACGGCTCATCGCGGGGTGGGAGCAGGAGGGGTAGTGGGAGCTGTGTGTGCACGTCCTGGTGTGGGAGCATCGCTCTGGGCAGCCAGCGCTGGGACCCCGATGGAGCTGTAGGACCTCTGTAGGGTCCTGCCACAAACCTGGAGCTCTTGGTCCTCTCTCCAGGTTGCTGCTGTGACCTGGAGCTGTAAGTGCTCTGCAGGATGCTGCTGTGACCAAATCATAGGTCCAGAGAAGGGCAATAAAGCTGGGGAAGGGTCTGGAGAAGAGGTCTGGTGAGGAGGTTCCTTGTCAGAGCAGACCAACCCTCACCTGCCTCCAACCTCCTTCCAGGGAGCTGAAGGTCTCCTCTCAGCCTCCTCCAAAGCCAACACCCCCAGCTCCCTCAGCTGCTCCTTCCCAGCCCTGCTCTCCAGACCCTTCTCTGGACCTCAATGTCCATCTTGGAGCGAGGGACCCCCCCAAAACCCGAGCCCAGGATTCGCGCTGTGGCCTCGCTGTCTCTTCACACAAACCTCCCCGGGAGCTGAGCATCCCCAGGTGGCTTCTCCCGGGGGCTGGGCACCGCACCGAAGCTGTCCGGAGAGGCTTTGTCGCTGCTCCGAAGGCAGCTCCCATACGATGGCAGCAGAGGGCTGCAGCAGCTCTTAGGACTCCTCCTCAGCAGGGATGTCCCGTCCCCGTCCCCCGTCCCCCCCCAAATCACTCAGTTTGGGTTGGGTTTTGCTGCAGCTTCATGGAAGGAAGAAGCTTCCTTCGAGAGCTGAAGTGGAAACAACACACACACACCCCAAAAGCACCCCCAAATATCAGCCCCAGCTGCTTGAATTGCTCACCAGGAGGCTGGGAATGCCCTGCTGCTGGAGCTGTGGCTGCAGGATTTGGGCTGGAAAGGTAAATGGGGGAGGGAGGGGGAAAGAAAGATGAGCTGGAGGGTGGCAGAGCCCTGGAGCAGGCTGCCCAGAGGGGTTGTGGAGTCCTCCTGCTCTGGAAGAGCTTCCAAACCCACCCCCCCCGGCTGTGTTCCTCTGTGCTGGGTTAGGAACTGGCTGGAGGCTGAGCCCAGAGAGTGGTGGTGAATGGTGCCACAGCCAGCTGGCAGCCAGGCACCAGTGCTGTGCCCCAGGGAGCAGTGCTGGGCCCTGTGCTCTTTGACATCTTCACTGATGATCTGGATGAGGGCATTGAGTCCATCAGCAGTGAATTTGCTGATGACACCAAGCTGGGGGCAGGAGTTGATCTGCTGGAGGGCAGAGAGGCTCTGCAGAGGGACCCTGGACAGGCTGGGGCAGATGGGCAGAGGCCAAGGGCAGGAGATTGAACACATCCAAGTGCCAGGTGCTGCACATTGGCCACAGCAACCCCAGGCAGTGCTACAGGCTGGGGTCAGAGTGGCTGAGAGCAGCCAGGCAGAGAGGGACCTGGGGGTGCTGGTTGATGGTAGGCTGAACATGAGCCTGCAGTGTGCCCAGGCAGCCAAGAGGGCCAATGGCATCCTGGCCTGCATCAGGCAGAGTGTGGCCAGCAGGAGCAGGGAGGTCATTCTGCCCCTGTACCCTGCACTGGTTAGGCCACACCTTGAGTCCTGTGTCCAGTTCTGGGCCCCTCAGGTTAGGAAGGAGGTTGAGCTGCTGGAACGAGTCCAGAGAAGGGCAACAAAGTTGGTGAGGGGCTTGGAGCACAGCCCTGTGAGGAGAGGCTGAGGGAGCTGGGGCTGCTTAGCCTGGAGAGGAGGAGGCTCAGGGGTGACCTTATTGCTCTCTACAACTACCTGCAGGGAGGTTGTAGCCAGGTGGGGGTTGGTCTCTTCTGCCAGGCAGCCAGCACCAGAACAAGAGGACACAGTCTCAGGCTGCGCCAGGGGAGGTTCAGGCTGGAGGTCAGGAGGAAGTTCTACACAGAGAGAGAGATTGGCCATGGGGATGTGCTGCCTGGGGAGGTGGTGGAGTCACCATCACTGGAGGTGTTCAGGAGGAGACTTGACAGGGTGCTTGGTGCCATGGGTTAGTTGATTAGGTGGTGTTGGATGATAGGTTGGACACCATGATCTTGAAGGTCTCTTCCAAACCTGGGTTATTCTATTCTATTCTATTCTATTCTATTCTATTCTATTCTATTCTATTCTATTCTATTCTATTCTATTCTATTCTATTCTATTCTATTCTATTCCTTTGGCGGGGGGGGTGGGGTTGGACTGGACGATCTCCAGAGGTCCCTTCCAACCCTGAACCAGTTCTGGGATCCCAAGGCCTTTCTGTGCTGGCTGACTCCAGAGGTGAGGAAGCAGAGCCCAAAGCCTTCCCTCCTCCCTGTGCTTCCCCACCTGGGAGTCAGCAGAGCCTGGCTGAGTGCATCCTGGGGCTGCTGTGCTCTGCCTCTGCATCCTTCAGCTCTCCTGTGGCACACAGGGAGGTCTGGCTGGCTGTGCCCACACCCCCCCCCAGGTCTGCCTCTCCTCATCCCCATGGGAATCCCAGCCTGCTTTGGGTGGGAAGGGACCTTGAAAGCTCATCCAGTCCAACCCCCACCCTGCAGCCAGAGCAGGCTGCACAGAGCCCCAAACAGCCTGAGCTGGGCTGCTGCCAGGCAGGGGGCAGACTCTACCTCTCTGGGGCAGCCTGGGCCAGGCTCTCCCCACCCTTGGAGTCAAACATTTCTCCCTTCTCTCCAGTCTGAGTCTCCCTCTTGGAGTTCAAACCATCCCCCCCCACCTTCTCCTGTCCCCATCCTGGCCATGGCTTGCAGCTGGAAGAGGGCAGCCTGAGAGTGGAGAGGAGGAAGAAAGTCTAAGCAGTGAGGGAGGGGAGAGCCTGGCACAGAGGTTGCCCAGGGAGGCTGTGGAGGGGTTCAGGGCCGGGTTGGATGAAACCTTGAGCAGCCTGGGCTGCTGGAGAGGTGTCCCCACGGCAGGGAGAGTTGGAGCTGATGCTCTCTGAGGTCCCTTCCAAGCCGTTCTGTGCTGCTCTGATGATTCACAGAGCAGCCTCTGCACCCAGCTCTGCACTTGGGTTGCCTGGGGGGGGGTGAGAGCCTCAGCTTGTGACTGCTTGGAGCTGCTGGGGATGAGTCATGGCTTGGGGGGTGAGGGGGATGTTTGGGTGGGCTGGGCTTGACTTCATTTGAGCCTCTCTAATCCAGTCAAGGTTTGTAGACTCTTGGGAGCTGACAGGATGAGAGCTGAGGAGCCCCAAAAGCACAGCTGGGGGGGTTGTGAGGGATGGGGATGGCTCTGCTTGGGGCTAACAGCTTGTTCCATGCAGGAGTGGCCTGCTCTGCTCTGCCTGACTTATCTCTGCCCCATGTCTCCAAGGTGGAGCAGGGAAGGCTCCAGGAAGACCTCAGAGTAGCAGGAGGCTACAAGGAGGAGTGGCAGGACCAGGGGCAAGGGGGTTGCAAGGAGAGCAGAGCAGCCTGAGACTGGGAGTCAGGAGCAGCAGGAGGGGTGGGGAGAGCCTGCCACAGGATGCCCAGGGAGGTTTTGGATGCCCTGGAGGTGTTCAGGACCAGGCTGGATGAAGCCTTGGAGCAACCTGGGCTGGTGGGAGGTGTCCCCTAAGGGGCCCAGGGCAGTAGGGATGGAAGTGGCTGAGCTTGAAGGTCCCTTCCAGCCCATCCCATCCCATGATGAGGAGCCCAGGAGTCCAAGCAGGCAGAGGGTCTGGGGGATGCCTCTGTCCCCCCTCTACTCAGCACCCAAGGAGCTCCACAGTGCCCCAAAGCTGGGTTCAGTTTCAGGCTCCTCACTCCAAGGCCTTCATCCTCAAGTTGGTTTCCAACCTGAAAGGTTCTGAGACCCTGAGAAGGAGACTGAGAGGGTCCAGAGGAGGGCAAGCAAGCTGGGGAAGGGTCTGGAGAAGAGCAGCTGAGGGAGCTGGGGGTGTTGAGGGCTTCAGCAGAGGAGGCTGAGGGCAGACCTCATCCCAGCTCCCTGAAGAGAGCTCATAGCCAGGTGGGGGCTGGCAGCGAGGGGACAGGGCAAGGGGAGATGGCCTCAAGTTGCAGCAGGGGAGGCTCAGGCTGGACAGGAGGAACAATTTCTTCCCAGCAAAAGGTTCTCAGGCCTTGGAGCAGCCCTGCCCAGGGGGGTGGTGGAGTCCCCATCCCTGGAAACCTGTGGCCATGGCACCTGGGGGAGAGGCTTTGGTGCCCAGGGTGGGGTTGGGATGAGGGTTGGATGGATGCTCTCAGAGCTCTTCTCCTCACAGGACTCTTTGGGACAGGCTTTGGTGGCCATGGGAGGGTT
>NW_027142793.1:0-155255 GCF_026170545.1 Melanerpes formicivorus | reverse complement strand
TTCTGGAGGCAGTCAAAATGAGCCTTAGAATTCTTCCCTACCTTATTCCTGTGCTGAGATACAGGCTGCTCCAACCTGCTGTAAAATGCTTGATTTCGAGAGTGAGCGAAACTAATGAAAACATTGTTGGGGTAAAACCTAAAGGGAAAGACCTAGCACCAAATCCAATTTGCCATCTGATCTAACTTCTGGAGGCAGTCAAAATGAGCCTTAGAATTCTTCCCTACCTTATTCCTGTGCTGAGATACAGGCTGCTCCAACCTGCTGTAAAATGCTTGATTTCGAGAGTGAGCGAAACTAATGAAAACATTGTTGGGGTAAAACCTAAGGGAAAGACCTAGCACCAAATCCAATTTGCCATCTGATCTAACTTCTGGAGGCAGTCAAAATGAGCCTTAGAATTCTTCCCTACCTTATTCCTGTGCTGAGATACAGGCTGCTCCAACCTGCTGTAAAATGCTTGATTTCGAGAGTGAGCGAAACTAATGAAAACATTGTTGGGGTAAAACCTAAAGGGAAAGACCTAGCACCAAATCCAATTTGCCATCTGATCTAACTTCTGGAGGCAGTCAAAATGATCCTTAGAATTCTTCCCTACCTTATTCCTGTGCTGAGATACAGGCTGCTCCAACCTGCTGTAAAATGCTTGATTTCGAGAGTGAGCGAAACTAATGAAAACATTGTTGGGGTAAAACCTAAAGGGAAAGACCTAGCACCAAATCCAATTTGCCATCTGATCTAACTTCTGGAGGCAGTCAAAATGAGCCTTAGAATTCTTCCCTACCTTATTCCTGTGCTGAGATACAGGCTGCTCCAACCTGCTGTAAAATGCTTGATTTCGAGAGTGAGCGAAACTAATGAAAACATTGTTGGGGTAAAACCTAAAGGGAAAGACCTAGCACCAAATCCAATTTGCCATCTGATCTAACTTCTGGAGGCAGTCAAAATGAGCCTTAGAATTCTTCCCTACCTTATTCCTGTGCTGAGATACAGGCTGCTCCAACCTGCTGTAAAATGCTTGATTTCGAGAGTGAGCGAAACTAATGAAAACATTGTTGGGGTAAAACCTAAAGGGAAAGACCTAGCACCAAATCCAATTTGCCATCTGATCTAACTTCTGGAGGCAGTCAAAATGAGCCTTAGAATTCTTCCCTACCTTATTCCTGTGCTGAGATACAGGCTGCTCCAACCTGCTGTAAAATGCTTGATTTCGAGAGTGAGCGAAACTAATGAAAACATTGTTGGGGTAAAACCTAAAGGGAAAGACCTAGCACCAAATCCAATTTGCCATCTGATCTAACTTCTGGAGGCAGTCAAAATGAGCCTTAGAATTCTTCCCTACCTTATTCCTGTGCTGAGATACAGGCTGCTCCAACCTGCTGTAAAATGCTTGATTTCGAGAGTGAGCGAAACTAATGAAAACATTGTTGGGGTAAAACCTAAAGGGAAAGACCTAGCACCAAATCCAATTTGCCATCTGATCTAACTTCTGGAGGCAGTCAAAATGAGCCTTAGAATTCTTCCCTACCTTATTCCTGTGCTGAGATACAGGCTGCTCCAACCTGCTGTAAAATGCTTGATTTCGAGAGTGAGCGAAACTAATGAAAACATTGTTGGGGTAAAACCTAAAGGGAAAGACCTAGCACCAAATCCAATTTGCCATCTGATCTAACTTCTGGAGGCAGTCAAAATGAGCCTTAGAATTCTTCCCTACCTTATTCCTGTGCTGAGATACAGGCTGCTCCAACCTGCTGTAAAATGCTTGATTTCGAGAGTGAGCGAAACTAATGAAAACATTGTTGGGGTAAAACCTAAAGGGAAAGACCTAGCACCAAATCCAATTTGCCATCTGATCTAACTTCTGGAGGCAGTCAAAATGAGCCTTAGAATTCTTCCCTACCTTATTCCTGTGCTGAGATACAGGCTGCTCCAACCTGCTGTAAAATGCTTGATTTCGAGAGTGAGCGAAACTAATGAAAACATTGTTGGGGTAAAACCTAAAGGGAAAGACCTAGCACCAAATCCAATTTGCCATCTGATCTAACTTCTGGAGGCAGTCAAAATGAGCCTTAGAATTCTTCCCTACCTTATTCCTGTGCTGAGATACAGGCTGCTCCAACCTGCTGTAAAATGCTTGATTTCGAGAGTGAGCGAAACTAATGAAAACATTGTTGGGGTAAAACCTAAAGGGAAAGACCTAGCACCAAATCCAATTTGCCATCTGATCTAACTTCTGGAGGCAGTCAAAATGAGCCTTAGAATTCTTCCCTACCTTATTCCTGTGCTGAGATACAGGCTGCTCCAACCTGCTGTAAAATGCTTGATTTCGAGAGTGAGCGAAACTAATGAAAACATTGTTGGGGTAAAACCTAAAGGGAAAGACCTAGCACCAAATCCAATTTGCCATCTGATCTAACTTCTGGAGGCAGTCAAAATGAGCCTTAGAATTCTTCCCTACCTTATTCCTGTGCTGAGATACAGGCTGCTCCAACCTGCTGTAAAATGCTTGATTTCGAGAGTGAGCGAAACTAATGAAAACATTGTTGGGGTAAAACCTAAAGGGAAAGACCTAGCACCAAATCCAATTTGCCATCTGATCTAACTTCTGGAGGCAGTCAAAATGAGCCTTAGAATTCTTCCCTACCTTATTCCTGTGCTGAGATACAGGCTGCTCCAACCTGCTGTAAAATGCTTGATTTCGAGAGTGAGCGAAACTAATGAAAACATTGTTGGGGTAAAACCTAAAGGGAAAGACCTAGCACCAAATCCAATTTGCCATCTGATCTAACTTCTGGAGGCAGTCAAAATGAGCCTTAGAATTCTTCCCTACCTTATTCCTGTGCTGAGATACAGGCTGCTCCAACCTGCTGTAAAATGCTTGATTTCGAGAGTGAGCGAAACTAATGAAAACATTGTTGGGGTAAAACCTAAAGGGAAAGACCTAGCACCAAATCCAATTTGCCATCTGATCTAACTTCTGGAGGCAGTCAAAATGAGCCTTAGAATTCTTCCCTACCTTATTCCTGTGCTGAGATACAGGCTGCTCCAACCTGCTGTAAAATGCTTGATTTCGAGAGTGAGCGAAACTAATGAAAACATTGTTGGGGTAAAACCTAAAGGGAAAGACCTAGCACCAAATCCAATTTGCCATCTGATCTAACTTCTGGAGGCAGTCAAAATGAGCCTTAGAATTCTTCCCTACCTTATTCCTGTGCTGAGATACAGGCTGCTCCAACCTGCTGTAAAATGCTTGATTTCGAGAGTGAGCGAAACTAATGAAAACATTGTTGGGGTAAAACCTAAAGGGAAAGACCTAGCACCAAATCCAATTTGCCATCTGATCTAACTTCTGGAGGCAGTCAAAATGAGCCTTAGAATTCTTCCCTACCTTATTCCTGTGCTGAGATACAGGCTGCTCCAACCTGCTGTAAAATGCTTGATTTCGAGAGTGAGCGAAACTAATGAAAACATTGTTGGGGTAAAACCTAAAGGGAAAGACCTAGCACCAAATCCAATTTGCCATCTGATCTAACTTCTGGAGGCAGTCAAAATGAGCCTTAGAATTCTTCCCTACCTTATTCCTGTGCTGAGATACAGGCTGCTCCAACCTGCTGTAAAATGCTTGATTTCGAGAGTGAGCGAAACTAATGAAAACATTGTTGGGGTAAAACCTAAAGGGAAAGACCTAGCACCAAATCCAATTTGCCATCTGATCTAACTTCTGGAGGCAGTCAAAATGAGCCTTAGAATTCTTCCCTACCTTATTCCTGTGCTGAGATACAGGCTGCTCCAACCTGCTGTAAAATGCTTGATTTCGAGAGTGAGCGAAACTAATGAAAACATTGTTGGGGTAAAACCTAAAGGGAAAGACCTAGCACCAAATCCAATTTGCCATCTGATCTAACTTCTGGAGGCAGTCAAAATGAGCCTTAGAATTCTTCCCTACCTTATTCCTGTGCTGAGATACAGGCTGCTCCAACCTGCTGTAAAATGCTTGATTTCGAGAGTGAGCGAAACTAATGAAAACATTGTTGGGGTAAAACCTAAAGGGAAAGACCTAGCACCAAATCCAATTTGCCATCTGATCTAACTTCTGGAGGCAGTCAAAATGAGCCTTAGAATTCTTCCCTACCTTATTCCTGTGCTGAGATACAGGCTGCTCCAACCTGCTGTAAAATGCTTGATTTCGAGAGTGAGCGAAACTAATGAAAACATTGTTGGGGTAAAACCTAAAGGGAAAGACCTAGCACCAAATCCAATTTGCCATCTGATCTAACTTCTGGAGGCAGTCAAAATGAGCCTTAGAATTCTTCCCTACCTTATTCCTGTGCTGAGATACAGGCTGCTCCAACCTGCTGTAAAATGCTTGATTTCGAGAGTGAGCGAAACTAATGAAAACATTGTTGGGGTAAAACCTAAAGGGAAAGACCTAGCACCAAATCCAATTTGCCATCTGATCTAACTTCTGGAGGCAGTCAAAATGAGCCTTAGAATTCTTCCCTACCTTATTCCTGTGCTGAGATACAGGCTGCTCCAACCTGCTGTAAAATGCTTGATTTCGAGAGTGAGCGAAACTAATGAAAACATTGTTGGGGTAAAACCTAAAGGGAAAGACCTAGCACCAAATCCAATTTGCCATCTGATCTAACTTCTGGAGGCAGTCAAAATGAGCCTTAGAATTCTTCCCTACCTTATTCCTGTGCTGAGATACAGGCTGCTCCAACCTGCTGTAAAATGCTTGATTTCGAGAGTGAGCGAAACTAATGAAAACATTGTTGGGGTAAAACCTAAAGGGAAAGACCTAGCACCAAATCCAATTTGCCATCTGATCTAACTTCTGGAGGCAGTCAAAATGAGCCTTAGAATTCTTCCCTACCTTATTCCTGTGCTGAGATACAGGCTGCTCCAACCTGCTGTAAAATGCTTGATTTCGAGAGTGAGCGAAACTAATGAAAACATTGTTGGGGTAAAACCTAAAGGGAAAGACCTAGCACCAAATCCAATTTGCCATCTGATCTAACTTCTGGAGGCAGTCAAAATGAGCCTTAGAATTCTTCCCTACCTTATTCCTGTGCTGAGATACAGGCTGCTCCAACCTGCTGTAAAATGCTTGATTTCGAGAGTGAGCGAAACTAATGAAAACATTGTTGGGGTAAAACCTAAAGGGAAAGACCTAGCACCAAATCCAATTTGCCATCTGATCTAACTTCTGGAGGCAGTCAAAATGAGCCTTAGAATTCTTCCCTACCTTATTCCTGTGCTGAGATACAGGCTGCTCCAACCTGCTGTAAAATGCTTGATTTCGAGAGTGAGCGAAACTAATGAAAACATTGTTGGGGTAAAACCTAAAGGGAAAGACCTAGCACCAAATCCAATTTGCCATCTGATCTAACTTCTGGAGGCAGTCAAAATGAGCCTTAGAATTCTTCCCTACCTTATTCCTGTGCTGAGATACAGGCTGCTCCAACCTGCTGTAAAATGCTTGATTTCGAGAGTGAGCGAAACTAATGAAAACATTGTTGGGGTAAAACCTAAAGGGAAAGACCTAGCACCAAATCCAATTTGCCATCTGATCTAACTTCTGGAGGCAGTCAAAATGAGCCTTAGAATTCTTCCCTACCTTATTCCTGTGCTGAGATACAGGCTGCTCCAACCTGCTGTAAAATGCTTGATTTCGAGAGTGAGCGAAACTAATGAAAACATTGTTGGGGTAAAACCTAAAGGGAAAGACCTAGCACCAAATCCAATTTGCCATCTGATCTAACTTCTGGAGGCAGTCAAAATGAGCCTTAGAATTCTTCCCTACCTTATTCCTGTGCTGAGATACAGGCTGCTCCAACCTGCTGTAAAATGCTTGATTTCGAGAGTGAGCGAAACTAATGAAAACATTGTTGGGGTAAAACCTAAAGGGAAAGACCTAGCACCAAATCCAATTTGCCATCTGATCTAACTTCTGGAGGCAGTCAAAATGAGCCTTAGAATTCTTCCCTACCTTATTCCTGTGCTGAGATACAGGCTGCTCCAACCTGCTGTAAAATGCTTGATTTCGAGAGTGAGCGAAACTAATGAAAACATTGTTGGGGTAAAACCTAAAGGGAAAGACCTAGCACCAAATCCAATTTGCCATCTGATCTAACTTCTGGAGGCAGTCAAAATGAGCCTTAGAATTCTTCCCTACCTTATTCCTGTGCTGAGATACAGGCTGCTCCAACCTGCTGTAAAATGCTTGATTTCGAGAGTGAGCGAAACTAATGAAAACATTGTTGGGGTAAAACCTAAAGGGAAAGACCTAGCACCAAATCCAATTTGCCATCTGATCTAACTTCTGGAGGCAGTCAAAATGAGCCTTAGAATTCTTCCCTACCTTATTCCTGTGCTGAGATACAGGCTGCTCCAACCTGCTGTAAAATGCTTGATTTCGAGAGTGAGCGAAACTAATGAAAACATTGTTGGGGTAAAACCTAAAGGGAAAGACCTAGCACCAAATCCAATTTGCCATCTGATCTAACTTCTGGAGGCAGTCAAAATGAGCCTTAGAATTCTTCCCTACCTTATTCCTGTGCTGAGATACAGGCTGCTCCAACCTGCTGTAAAATGCTTGATTTCGAGAGTGAGCGAAACTAATGAAAACATTGTTGGGGTAAAACCTAAAGGGAAAGACCTAGCACCAAATCCAATTTGCCATCTGATCTAACTTCTGGAGGCAGTCAAAATGAGCCTTAGAATTCTTCCCTACCTTATTCCTGTGCTGAGATACAGGCTGCTCCAACCTGCTGTAAAATGCTTGATTTCGAGAGTGAGCGAAACTAATGAAAACATTGTTGGGGTAAAACCTAAAGGGAAAGACCTAGCACCAAATCCAATTTGCCATCTGATCTAACTTCTGGAGGCAGTCAAAATGAGCCTTAGAATTCTTCCCTACCTTATTCCTGTGCTGAGATACAGGCTGCTCCAACCTGCTGTAAAATGCTTGATTTCGAGAGTGAGCGAAACTAATGAAAACATTGTTGGGGTAAAACCTAAAGGGAAAGACCTAGCACCAAATCCAATTTGCCATCTGATCTAACTTCTGGAGGCAGTCAAAATGAGCCTTAGAATTCTTCCCTACCTTATTCCTGTGCTGAGATACAGGCTGCTCCAACCTGCTGTAAAATGCTTGATTTCGAGAGTGAGCGAAACTAATGAAAACATTGTTGGGGTAAAACCTAAAGGGAAAGACCTAGCACCAAATCCAATTTGCCATCTGATCTAACTTCTGGAGGCAGTCAAAATGAGCCTTAGAATTCTTCCCTACCTTATTCCTGTGCTGAGATACAGGCTGCTCCAACCTGCTGTAAAATGCTTGATTTCGAGAGTGAGCGAAACTAATGAAAACATTGTTGGGGTAAAACCTAAAGGGAAAGACCTAGCACCAAATCCAATTTGCCATCTGATCTAACTTCTGGAGGCAGTCAAAATGAGCCTTAGAATTCTTCCCTACCTTATTCCTGTGCTGAGATACAGGCTGCTCCAACCTGCTGTAAAATGCTTGATTTCGAGAGTGAGCGAAACTAATGAAAACATTGTTGGGGTAAAACCTAAAGGGAAAGACCTAGCACCAAATCCAATTTGCCATCTGATCTAACTTCTGGAGGCAGTCAAAATGAGCCTTAGAATTCTTCCCTACCTTATTCCTGTGCTGAGATACAGGCTGCTCCAACCTGCTGTAAAATGCTTGATTTCGAGAGTGAGCGAAACTAATGAAAACATTGTTGGGGTAAAACCTAAAGGGAAAGACCTAGCACCAAATCCAATTTGCCATCTGATCTAACTTCTGGAGGCAGTCAAAATGAGCCTTAGAATTCTTCCCTACCTTATTCCTGTGCTGAGATACAGGCTGCTCCAACCTGCTGTAAAATGCTTGATTTCGAGAGTGAGCGAAACTAATGAAAACATTGTTGGGGTAAAACCTAAAGGGAAAGACCTAGCACCAAATCCAATTTGCCATCTGATCTAACTTCTGGAGGCAGTCAAAATGAGCCTTAGAATTCTTCCCTACCTTATTCCTGTGCTGAGATACAGGCTGCTCCAACCTGCTGTAAAATGCTTGATTTCGAGAGTGAGCGAAACTAATGAAAACATTGTTGGGGTAAAACCTAAAGGGAAAGACCTAGCACCAAATCCAATTTGCCATCTGATCTAACTTCTGGAGGCAGTCAAAATGAGCCTTAGAATTCTTCCCTACCTTATTCCTGTGCTGAGATACAGGCTGCTCCAACCTGCTGTAAAATGCTTGATTTCGAGAGTGAGCGAAACTAATGAAAACATTGTTGGGGTAAAACCTAAAGGGAAAGACCTAGCACCAAATCCAATTTGCCATCTGATCTAACTTCTGGAGGCAGTCAAAATGAGCCTTAGAATTCTTCCCTACCTTATTCCTGTGCTGAGATACAGGCTGCTCCAACCTGCTGTAAAATGCTTGATTTCGAGAGTGAGCGAAACTAATGAAAACATTGTTGGGGTAAAACCTAAAGGGAAAGACCTAGCACCAAATCCAATTTGCCATCTGATCTAACTTCTGGAGGCAGTCAAAATGAGCCTTAGAATTCTTCCCTACCTTATTCCTGTGCTGAGATACAGGCTGCTCCAACCTGCTGTAAAATGCTTGATTTCGAGAGTGAGCGAAACTAATGAAAACATTGTTGGGGTAAAACCTAAAGGGAAAGACCTAGCACCAAATCCAATTTGCCATCTGATCTAACTTCTGGAGGCAGTCAAAATGAGCCTTAGAATTCTTCCCTACCTTATTCCTGTGCTGAGATACAGGCTGCTCCAACCTGCTGTAAAATGCTTGATTTCGAGAGTGAGCGAAACTAATGAAAACATTGTTGGGGTAAAACCTAAAGGGAAAGACCTAGCACCAAATCCAATTTGCCATCTGATCTAACTTCTGGAGGCAGTCAAAATGAGCCTTAGAATTCTTCCCTACCTTATTCCTGTGCTGAGATACAGGCTGCTCCAACCTGCTGTAAAATGCTTGATTTCGAGAGTGAGCGAAACTAATGAAAACATTGTTGGGGTAAAACCTAAAGGGAAAGACCTAGCACCAAATCCAATTTGCCATCTGATCTAACTTCTGGAGGCAGTCAAAATGAGCCTTAGAATTCTTCCCTACCTTATTCCTGTGCTGAGATACAGGCTGCTCCAACCTGCTGTAAAATGCTTGATTTCGAGAGTGAGCGAAACTAATGAAAACATTGTTGGGGTAAAACCTAAAGGGAAAGACCTAGCACCAAATCCAATTTGCCATCTGATCTAACTTCTGGAGGCAGTCAAAATGAGCCTTAGAATTCTTCCCTACCTTATTCCTGTGCTGAGATACAGGCTGCTCCAACCTGCTGTAAAATGCTTGATTTCGAGAGTGAGCGAAACTAATGAAAACATTGTTGGGGTAAAACCTAAAGGGAAAGACCTAGCACCAAATCCAATTTGCCATCTGATCTAACTTCTGGAGGCAGTCAAAATGAGCCTTAGAATTCTTCCCTACCTTATTCCTGTGCTGAGATACAGGCTGCTCCAACCTGCTGTAAAATGCTTGATTTCGAGAGTGAGCGAAACTAATGAAAACATTGTTGGGGTAAAACCTAAAGGGAAAGACCTAGCACCAAATCCAATTTGCCATCTGATCTAACTTCTGGAGGCAGTCAAAATGAGCCTTAGAATTCTTCCCTACCTTATTCCTGTGCTGAGATACAGGCTGCTCCAACCTGCTGTAAAATGCTTGATTTCGAGAGTGAGCGAAACTAATGAAAACATTGTTGGGGTAAAACCTAAAGGGAAAGACCTAGCACCAAATCCAATTTGCCATCTGATCTAACTTCTGGAGGCAGTCAAAATGAGCCTTAGAATTCTTCCCTACCTTATTCCTGTGCTGAGATACAGGCTGCTCCAACCTGCTGTAAAATGCTTGATTTCGAGAGTGAGCGAAACTAATGAAAACATTGTTGGGGTAAAACCTAAAGGGAAAGACCTAGCACCAAATCCAATTTGCCATCTGATCTAACTTCTGGAGGCAGTCAAAATGAGCCTTAGAATTCTTCCCTACCTTATTCCTGTGCTGAGATACAGGCTGCTCCAACCTGCTGTAAAATGCTTGATTTCGAGAGTGAGCGAAACTAATGAAAACATTGTTGGGGTAAAACCTAAAGGGAAAGACCTAGCACCAAATCCAATTTGCCATCTGATCTAACTTCTGGAGGCAGTCAAAATGAGCCTTAGAATTCTTCCCTACCTTATTCCTGTGCTGAGATACAGGCTGCTCCAACCTGCTGTAAAATGCTTGATTTCGAGAGTGAGCGAAACTAATGAAAACATTGTTGGGGTAAAACCTAAAGGGAAAGACCTAGCACCAAATCCAATTTGCCATCTGATCTAACTTCTGGAGGCAGTCAAAATGAGCCTTAGAATTCTTCCCTACCTTATTCCTGTGCTGAGATACAGGCTGCTCCAACCTGCTGTAAAATGCTTGATTTCGAGAGTGAGCGAAACTAATGAAAACATTGTTGGGGTAAAACCTAAAGGGAAAGACCTAGCACCAAATCCAATTTGCCATCTGATCTAACTTCTGGAGGCAGTCAAAATGAGCCTTAGAATTCTTCCCTACCTTATTCCTGTGCTGAGATACAGGCTGCTCCAACCTGCTGTAAAATGCTTGATTTCGAGAGTGAGCGAAACTAATGAAAACATTGTTGGGGTAAAACCTAAAGGGAAAGACCTAGCACCAAATCCAATTTGCCATCTGATCTAACTTCTGGAGGCAGTCAAAATGAGCCTTAGAATTCTTCCCTACCTTATTCCTGTGCTGAGATACAGGCTGCTCCAACCTGCTGTAAAATGCTTGATTTCGAGAGTGAGCGAAACTAATGAAAACATTGTTGGGGTAAAACCTAAAGGGAAAGACCTAGCACCAAATCCAATTTGCCATCTGATCTAACTTCTGGAGGCAGTCAAAATGAGCCTTAGAATTCTTCCCTACCTTATTCCTGTGCTGAGATACAGGCTGCTCCAACCTGCTGTAAAATGCTTGATTTCGAGAGTGAGCGAAACTAATGAAAACATTGTTGGGGTAAAACCTAAAGGGAAAGACCTAGCACCAAATCCAATTTGCCATCTGATCTAACTTCTGGAGGCAGTCAAAATGAGCCTTAGAATTCTTCCCTACCTTATTCCTGTGCTGAGATACAGGCTGCTCCAACCTGCTGTAAAATGCTTGATTTCGAGAGTGAGCGAAACTAATGAAAACATTGTTGGGGTAAAACCTAAAGGGAAAGACCTAGCACCAAATCCAATTTGCCATCTGATCTAACTTCTGGAGGCAGTCAAAATGAGCCTTAGAATTCTTCCCTACCTTATTCCTGTGCTGAGATACAGGCTGCTCCAACCTGCTGTAAAATGCTTGATTTCGAGAGTGAGCGAAACTAATGAAAACATTGTTGGGGTAAAACCTAAAGGGAAAGACCTAGCACCAAATCCAATTTGCCATCTGATCTAACTTCTGGAGGCAGTCAAAATGAGCCTTAGAATTCTTCCCTACCTTATTCCTGTGCTGAGATACAGGCTGCTCCAACCTGCTGTAAAATGCTTGATTTCGAGAGTGAGCGAAACTAATGAAAACATTGTTGGGGTAAAACCTAAAGGGAAAGACCTAGCACCAAATCCAATTTGCCATCTGATCTAACTTCTGGAGGCAGTCAAAATGAGCCTTAGAATTCTTCCCTACCTTATTCCTGTGCTGAGATACAGGCTGCTCCAACCTGCTGTAAAATGCTTGATTTCGAGAGTGAGCGAAACTAATGAAAACATTGTTGGGGTAAAACCTAAAGGGAAAGACCTAGCACCAAATCCAATTTGCCATCTGATCTAACTTCTGGAGGCAGTCAAAATGAGCCTTAGAATTCTTCCCTACCTTATTCCTAGTGCTGAGATACAGGCTGCTCCAACCTGCTGTAAAATGCTTGATTTCGAGAGTGAGCGAAACTAATGAAAACATTGTTGGGGTAAAACCTAAAGGGAAAGACCTAGCACCAAATCCAATTTGCCATCTGATCTAACTTCTGGAGGCAGTCAAAATGAGCCTTAGAATTCTTCCCTACCTTATTCCTGTGCTGAGATACAGGCTGCTCCAACCTGCTGTAAAATGCTTGATTTCGAGAGTGAGCGAAACTAATGAAAACATTGTTGGGGTAAAACCTAAAGGGAAAGACCTAGCACCAAATCCAATTTGCCATCTGATCTAACTTCTGGAGGCAGTCAAAATGAGCCTTAGAATTCTTCCCTACCTTATTCCTGTGCTGAGATACAGGCTGCTCCAACCTGCTGTAAAATGCTTGATTTCGAGAGTGAGCGAAACTAATGAAAACATTGTTGGGGTAAAACCTAAAGGGAAAGACCTAGCACCAAATCCAATTTGCCATCTGATCTAACTTCTGGAGGCAGTCAAAATGAGCCTTAGAATTCTTCCCTACCTTATTCCTGTGCTGAGATACAGGCTGCTCCAACCTGCTGTAAAATGCTTGATTTCGAGAGTGAGCGAAACTAATGAAAACATTGTTGGGGTAAAACCTAAAGGGAAAGACCTAGCACCAAATCCAATTTGCCATCTGATCTAACTTCTGGAGGCAGTCAAAATGAGCCTTAGAATTCTTCCCTACCTTATTCCTGTGCTGAGATACAGGCTGCTCCAACCTGCTGTAAAATGCTTGATTTCGAGAGTGAGCGAAACTAATGAAAACATTGTTGGGGTAAAACCTAAAGGGAAAGACCTAGCACCAAATCCAATTTGCCATCTGATCTAACTTCTGGAGGCAGTCAAAATGAGCCTTAGAATTCTTCCCTACCTTATTCCTGTGCTGAGATACAGGCTGCTCCAACCTGCTGTAAAATGCTTGATTTCGAGAGTGAGCGAAACTAATGAAAACATTGTTGGGGTAAAACCTAAAGGGAAAGACCTAGCACCAAATCCAATTTGCCATCTGATCTAACTTCTGGAGGCAGTCAAAATGAGCCTTAGAATTCTTCCCTACCTTATTCCTGTGCTGAGATACAGGCTGCTCCAACCTGCTGTAAAATGCTTGATTTCGAGAGTGAGCGAAACTAATGAAAACATTGTTGGGGTAAAACCTAAAGGGAAAGACCTAGCACCAAATCCAATTTGCCATCTGATCTAACTTCTGGAGGCAGTCAAAATGAGCCTTAGAATTCTTCCCTACCTTATTCCTGTGCTGAGATACAGGCTGCTCCAACCTGCTGTAAAATGCTTGATTTCGAGAGTGAGCGAAACTAATGAAAACATTGTTGGGGTAAAACCTAAAGGGAAAGACCTAGCACCAAATCCAATTTGCCATCTGATCTAACTTCTGGAGGCAGTCAAAATGAGCCTTAGAATTCTTCCCTACCTTATTCCTGTGCTGAGATACAGGCTGCTCCAACCTGCTGTAAAATGCTTGATTTCGAGAGTGAGCGAAACTAATGAAAACATTGTTGGGGTAAAACCTAAAGGGAAAGACCTAGCACCAAATCCAATTTGCCATCTGATCTAACTTCTGGAGGCAGTCAAAATGAGCCTTAGAATTCTTCCCTACCTTATTCCTGTGCTGAGATACAGGCTGCTCCAACCTGCTGTAAAATGCTTGATTTCGAGAGTGAGCGAAACTAATGAAAACATTGTTGGGGTAAAACCTAAAGGGAAAGACCTAGCACCAAATCCAATTTGCCATCTGATCTAACTTCTGGAGGCAGTCAAAATGAGCCTTAGAATTCTTCCCTACCTTATTCCTGTGCTGAGATACAGGCTGCTCCAACCTGCTGTAAAATGCTTGATTTCGAGAGTGAGCGAAACTAATGAAAACATTGTTGGGGTAAAACCTAAAGGGAAAGACCTAGCACCAAATCCAATTTGCCATCTGATCTAACTTCTGGAGGCAGTCAAAATGAGCCTTAGAATTCTTCCCTACCTTATTCCTGTGCTGAGATACAGGCTGCTCCAACCTGCTGTAAAATGCTTGATTTCGAGAGTGAGCGAAACTAATGAAAACATTGTTGGGGTAAAACCTAAAGGGAAAGACCTAGCACCAAATCCAATTTGCCATCTGATCTAACTTCTGGAGGCAGTCAAAATGAGCCTTAGAATTCTTCCCTACCTTATTCCTGTGCTGAGATACAGGCTGCTCCAACCTGCTGTAAAATGCTTGATTTCGAGAGTGAGCGAAACTAATGAAAACATTGTTGGGGTAAAACCTAAAGGGAAAGACCTAGCACCAAATCCAATTTGCCATCTGATCTAACTTCTGGAGGCAGTCAAAATGAGCCTTAGAATTCTTCCCTACCTTATTCCTGTGCTGAGATACAGGCTGCTCCAACCTGCTGTAAAATGCTTGATTTCGAGAGTGAGCGAAACTAATGAAAACATTGTTGGGGTAAAACCTAAAGGGAAAGACCTAGCACCAAATCCAATTTGCCATCTGATCTAACTTCTGGAGGCAGTCAAAATGAGCCTTAGAATTCTTCCCTACCTTATTCCTGTGCTGAGATACAGGCTGCTCCAACCTGCTGTAAAATGCTTGATTTCGAGAGTGAGCGAAACTAATGAAAACATTGTTGGGGTAAAACCTAAAGGGAAAGACCTAGCACCAAATCCAATTTGCCATCTGATCTAACTTCTGGAGGCAGTCAAAATGAGCCTTAGAATTCTTCCCTACCTTATTCCTGTGCTGAGATACAGGCTGCTCCAACCTGCTGTAAAATGCTTGATTTCGAGAGTGAGCGAAACTAATGAAAACATTGTTGGGGTAAAACCTAAAGGGAAAGACCTAGCACCAAATCCAATTTGCCATCTGATCTAACTTCTGGAGGCAGTCAAAATGAGCCTTAGAATTCTTCCCTACCTTATTCCTGTGCTGAGATACAGGCTGCTCCAACCTGCTGTAAAATGCTTGATTTCGAGAGTGAGCGAAACTAATGAAAACATTGTTGGGGTAAAACCTAAAGGGAAAGACCTAGCACCAAATCCAATTTGCCATCTGATCTAACTTCTGGAGGCAGTCAAAATGAGCCTTAGAATTCTTCCCTACCTTATTCCTGTGCTGAGATACAGGCTGCTCCAACCTGCTGTAAAATGCTTGATTTCGAGAGTGAGCGAAACTAATGAAAACATTGTTGGGGTAAAACCTAAAGGGAAAGACCTAGCACCAAATCCAATTTGCCATCTGATCTAACTTCTGGAGGCAGTCAAAATGAGCCTTAGAATTCTTCCCTACCTTATTCCTGTGCTGAGATACAGGCTGCTCCAACCTGCTGTAAAATGCTTGATTTCGAGAGTGAGCGAAACTAATGAAAACATTGTTGGGGTAAAACCTAAAGGGAAAGACCTAGCACCAAATCCAATTTGCCATCTGATCTAACTTCTGGAGGCAGTCAAAATGAGCCTTAGAATTCTTCCCTACCTTATTCCTGTGCTGAGATACAGGCTGCTCCAACCTGCTGTAAAATGCTTGATTTCGAGAGTGAGCGAAACTAATGAAAACATTGTTGGGGTAAAACCTAAAGGGAAAGACCTAGCACCAAATCCAATTTGCCATCTGATCTAACTTCTGGAGGCAGTCAAAATGAGCCTTAGAATTCTTCCCTACCTTATTCCTGTGCTGAGATACAGGCTGCTCCAACCTGCTGTAAAATGCTTGATTTCGAGAGTGAGCGAAACTAATGAAAACATTGTTGGGGTAAAACCTAAAGGGAAAGACCTAGCACCAAATCCAATTTGCCATCTGATCTAACTTCTGGAGGCAGTCAAAATGAGCCTTAGAATTCTTCCCTACCTTATTCCTGTGCTGAGATACAGGCTGCTCCAACCTGCTGTAAAATGCTTGATTTCGAGAGTGAGCGAAACTAATGAAAACATTGTTGGGGTAAAACCTAAAGGGAAAGACCTAGCACCAAATCCAATTTGCCATCTGATCTAACTTCTGGAGGCAGTCAAAATGAGCCTTAGAATTCTTCCCTACCTTATTCCTGTGCTGAGATACAGGCTGCTCCAACCTGCTGTAAAATGCTTGATTTCGAGAGTGAGCGAAACTAATGAAAACATTGTTGGGGTAAAACCTAAAGGGAAAGACCTAGCACCAAATCCAATTTGCCATCTGATCTAACTTCTGGAGGCAGTCAAAATGAGCCTTAGAATTCTTCCCTACCTTATTCCTGTGCTGAGATACAGGCTGCTCCAACCTGCTGTAAAATGCTTGATTTCGAGAGTGAGCGAAACTAATGAAAACATTGTTGGGGTAAAACCTAAAGGGAAAGACCTAGCACCAAATCCAATTTGCCATCTGATCTAACTTCTGGAGGCAGTCAAAATGAGCCTTAGAATTCTTCCCTACCTTATTCCTGTGCTGAGATACAGGCTGCTCCAACCTGCTGTAAAATGCTTGATTTCGAGAGTGAGCGAAACTAATGAAAACATTGTTGGGGTAAAACCTAAAGGGAAAGACCTAGCACCAAATCCAATTTGCCATCTGATCTAACTTCTGGAGGCAGTCAAAATGAGCCTTAGAATTCTTCCCTACCTTATTCCTGTGCTGAGATACAGGCTGCTCCAACCTGCTGTAAAATGCTTGATTTCGAGAGTGAGCGAAACTAATGAAAACATTGTTGGGGTAAAACCTAAAGGGAAAGACCTAGCACCAAATCCAATTTGCCATCTGATCTAACTTCTGGAGGCAGTCAAAATGAGCCTTAGAATTCTTCCCTACCTTATTCCTGTGCTGAGATACAGGCTGCTCCAACCTGCTGTAAAATGCTTGATTTCGAGAGTGAGCGAAACTAATGAAAACATTGTTGGGGTAAAACCTAAAGGGAAAGACCTAGCACCAAATCCAATTTGCCATCTGATCTAACTTCTGGAGGCAGTCAAAATGAGCCTTAGAATTCTTCCCTACCTTATTCCTGTGCTGAGATACAGGCTGCTCCAACCTGCTGTAAAATGCTTGATTTCGAGAGTGAGCGAAACTAATGAAAACATTGTTGGGGTAAAACCTAAAGGGAAAGACCTAGCACCAAATCCAATTTGCCATCTGATCTAACTTCTGGAGGCAGTCAAAATGAGCCTTAGAATTCTTCCCTACCTTATTCCTGTGCTGAGATACAGGCTGCTCCAACCTGCTGTAAAATGCTTGATTTCGAGAGTGAGCGAAACTAATGAAAACATTGTTGGGGTAAAACCTAAAGGGAAAGACCTAGCACCAAATCCAATTTGCCATCTGATCTAACTTCTGGAGGCAGTCAAAATGAGCCTTAGAATTCTTCCCTACCTTATTCCTGTGCTGAGATACAGGCTGCTCCAACCTGCTGTAAAATGCTTGATTTCGAGAGTGAGCGAAACTAATGAAAACATTGTTGGGGTAAAACCTAAAGGGAAAGACCTAGCACCAAATCCAATTTGCCATCTGATCTAACTTCTGGAGGCAGTCAAAATGAGCCTTAGAATTCTTCCCTACCTTATTCCTGTGCTGAGATACAGGCTGCTCCAACCTGCTGTAAAATGCTTGATTTCGAGAGTGAGCGAAACTAATGAAAACATTGTTGGGGTAAAACCTAAAGGGAAAGACCTAGCACCAAATCCAATTTGCCATCTGATCTAACTTCTGGAGGCAGTCAAAATGAGCCTTAGAATTCTTCCCTACCTTATTCCTGTGCTGAGATACAGGCTGCTCCAACCTGCTGTAAAATGCTTGATTTCGAGAGTGAGCGAAACTAATGAAAACATTGTTGGGGTAAAACCTAAAGGGAAAGACCTAGCACCAAATCCAATTTGCCATCTGATCTAACTTCTGGAGGCAGTCAAAATGAGCCTTAGAATTCTTCCCTACCTTATTCCTGTGCTGAGATACAGGCTGCTCCAACCTGCTGTAAAATGCTTGATTTCGAGAGTGAGCGAAACTAATGAAAACATTGTTGGGGTAAAACCTAAAGGGAAAGACCTAGCACCAAATCCAATTTGCCATCTGATCTAACTTCTGGAGGCAGTCAAAATGAGCCTTAGAATTCTTCCCTACCTTATTCCTGTGCTGAGATACAGGCTGCTCCAACCTGCTGTAAAATGCTTGATTTCGAGAGTGAGCGAAACTAATGAAAACATTGTTGGGGTAAAACCTAAAGGGAAAGACCTAGCACCAAATCCAATTTGCCATCTGATCTAACTTCTGGAGGCAGTCAAAATGAGCCTTAGAATTCTTCCCTACCTTATTCCTGTGCTGAGATACAGGCTGCTCCAACCTGCTGTAAAATGCTTGATTTCGAGAGTGAGCGAAACTAATGAAAACATTGTTGGGGTAAAACCTAAAGGGAAAGACCTAGCACCAAATCCAATTTGCCATCTGATCTAACTTCTGGAGGCAGTCAAAATGAGCCTTAGAATTCTTCCCTACCTTATTCCTGTGCTGAGATACAGGCTGCTCCAACCTGCTGTAAAATGCTTGATTTCGAGAGTGAGCGAAACTAATGAAAACATTGTTGGGGTAAAACCTAAAGGGAAAGACCTAGCACCAAATCCAATTTGCCATCTGATCTAACTTCTGGAGGCAGTCAAAATGAGCCTTAGAATTCTTCCCTACCTTATTCCTGTGCTGAGATACAGGCTGCTCCAACCTGCTGTAAAATGCTTGATTTCGAGAGTGAGCGAAACTAATGAAAACATTGTTGGGGTAAAACCTAAAGGGAAAGACCTAGCACCAAATCCAATTTGCCATCTGATCTAACTTCTGGAGGCAGTCAAAATGAGCCTTAGAATTCTTCCCTACCTTATTCCTGTGCTGAGATACAGGCTGCTCCAACCTGCTGTAAAATGCTTGATTTCGAGAGTGAGCGAAACTAATGAAAACATTGTTGGGGTAAAACCTAAAGGGAAAGACCTAGCACCAAATCCAATTTGCCATCTGATCTAACTTCTGGAGGCAGTCAAAATGAGCCTTAGAATTCTTCCCTACCTTATTCCTGTGCTGAGATACAGGCTGCTCCAACCTGCTGTAAAATGCTTGATTTCGAGAGTGAGCGAAACTAATGAAAACATTGTTGGGGTAAAACCTAAAGGGAAAGACCTAGCACCAAATCCAATTTGCCATCTGATCTAACTTCTGGAGGCAGTCAAAATGAGCCTTAGAATTCTTCCCTACCTTATTCCTGTGCTGAGATACAGGCTGCTCCAACCTGCTGTAAAATGCTTGATTTCGAGAGTGAGCGAAACTAATGAAAACATTGTTGGGGTAAAACCTAAAGGGAAAGACCTAGCACCAAATCCAATTTGCCATCTGATCTAACTTCTGGAGGCAGTCAAAATGAGCCTTAGAATAAATGAGCCTTAGAATTCTTCCCTACCTTATTCCTGTGCTGAGATACAGGCTGCTCCAACCTGCTGTAAAATGCTTGATTTCGAGAGTGAGCGAAACTAATGAAAACATTGTTGGGGTAAAACCTAAAGGGAAAGACCTAGCACCAAATCCAATTTGCCATCTGATCTAACTTCTGGAGGCAGTCAAAATGAGCCTTAGAATTCTTCCCTACCTTATTCCTGTGCTGAGATACAGGCTGCTCCAACCTGCTGTAAAATGCTTGATTTCGAGAGTGAGCGAAACTAATGAAAACATTGTTGGGGTAAAACCTAAAGGGAAAGACCTAGCACCAAATCCAATTTGCCATCTGATCTAACTTCTGGAGGCAGTCAAAATGAGCCTTAGAATTCTTCCCTACCTTATTCCTGTGCTGAGATACAGGCTGCTCCAACCTGCTGTAAAATGCTTGATTTCGAGAGTGAGCGAAACTAATGAAAACATTGTTGGGAGCACCAAATCCAATTTGCCATCTGATCTAACTTCTGGAGGCAGTCAAAATGAGCCTTAGAATTCTTCCCTACCTTATTCCTGTGCTGAGATACAGGCTGCTCCAACCTGCTGTAAAATGCTTGATTTCGAGAGTGAGCGAAACTAATGAAAACATTGTTGGGGTAAAACCTAAAGGGAAAGACCTAGCACCAAATCCAATTTGCCATCTGATCTAACTTCTGGAGGCAGTCAAAATGAGCCTTAGAATTCTTCCCTACCTTATTCCTGTGCTGAGATACAGGCTGCTCCAACCTGCTGTAAAATGCTTGATTTCGAGAGTGAGCGAAACTAATGAAAACATTGTTGGGGTAAAACCTAAAGGGAAAGACCTAGCACCAAATCCAATTTGCCATCTGATCTAACTTCTGGAGGCAGTCAAAATGAGCCTTAGAATTCTTCCCTACCTTATTCCTGTGCTGAGATACAGGCTGCTCCAACCTGCTGTAAAATGCTTGATTTCGAGAGTGAGCGAAACTAATGAAAACATTGTTGGGGTAAAACCTAAAGGGAAAGACCTAGCACCAAATCCAATTTGCCATCTGATCTAACTTCTGGAGGCAGTCAAAATGAGCCTTAGAATTCTTCCCTACCTTATTCCTGTGCTGAGATACAGGCTGCTCCAACCTGCTGTAAAATGCTTGATTTCGAGAGTGAGCGAAACTAATGAAAACATTGTTGGGGTAAAACCTAAAGGGAAAGACCTAGCACCAAATCCAATTTGCCATCTGATCTAACTTCTGGAGGCAGTCAAAATGAGCCTTAGAATTCTTCCCTACCTTATTCCTGTGCTGAGATACAGGCTGCTCCAACCTGCTGTAAAATGCTTGATTTCGAGAGTGAGCGAAACTAATGAAAACATTGTTGGGGTAAAACCTAAAGGGAAAGACCTAGCACCAAATCCAATTTGCCATCTGATCTAACTTCTGGAGGCAGTCAAAATGAGCCTTAGAATTCTTCCCTACCTTATTCCTGTGCTGAGATACAGGCTGCTCCAACCTGCTGTAAAATGCTTGATTTCGAGAGTGAGCGAAACTAATGAAAACATTGTTGGGGTAAAACCTAAAGGGAAAGACCTAGCACCAAATCCAATTTGCCATCTGATCTAACTTCTGGAGGCAGTCAAAATGAGCCTTAGAATTCTTCCCTACCTTATTCCTGTGCTGAGATACAGGCTGCTCCAACCTGCTGTAAAATGCTTGATTTCGAGAGTGAGCGAAACTAATGAAAACATTGTTGGGGTAAAACCTAAAGGGAAAGACCTAGCACCAAATCCAATTTGCCATCTGATCTAACTTCTGGAGGCAGTCAAAATGAGCCTTAGAATTCTTCCCTACCTTATTCCTGTGCTGAGATACAGGCTGCTCCAACCTGCTGTAAAATGCTTGATTTCGAGAGTGAGCGAAACTAATGAAAACATTGTTGGGGTAAAACCTAAAGGGAAAGACCTAGCACCAAATCCAATTTGCCATCTGATCTAACTTCTGGAGGCAGTCAAAATGAGCCTTAGAATTCTTCCCTACCTTATTCCTGTGCTGAGATACAGGCTGCTCCAACCTGCTGTAAAATGCTTGATTTCGAGAGTGAGCGAAACTAATGAAAACATTGTTGGGGTAAAACCTAAAGGGAAAGACCTAGCACCAAATCCAATTTGCCATCTGATCTAACTTCTGGAGGCAGTCAAAATGAGCCTTAGAATTCTTCCCTACCTTATTCCTGTGCTGAGATGACAGGCTGCTCCAACCTGCTGTAAAATGCTTGATTTCGAGAGTGAGCGAAACTAATGAAAACATTGTTGGGGTAAAACCTAAAGGGAAAGACCTAGCACCAAATCCAATTTGCCATCTGATCTAACTTCTGGAGGCAGTCAAAATGAGCCTTAGAATTCTTCCCTACCTTATTCCTGTGCTGAGATACAGGCTGCTCCAACCTGCTGTAAAATGCTTGATTTCGAGAGTGAGCGAAACTAATGAAAACATTGTTGGGGTAAAACCTAAAGGGAAAGACCTAGCACCAAATCCAATTTGCCATCTGATCTAACTTCTGGAGGCAGTCAAAATGAGCCTTAGAATTCTTCCCTACCTTATTCCTGTGCTGAGATACAGGCTGCTCCAACCTGCTGTAAAATGCTTGATTTCGAGAGTGAGCGAAACTAATGAAAACATTGTTGGGGTAAAACCTAAAGGGAAAGACCTAGCACCAAATCCAATTTGCCATCTGATCTAACTTCTGGAGGCAGTCAAAATGAGCCTTAGAATTCTTCCCTACCTTATTCCTGTGCTGAGATACAGGCTGCTCCAACCTGCTGTAAAATGCTTGATTTCGAGAGTGAGCGAAACTAATGAAAACATTGTTGGGGTAAAACCTAAAGGGAAAGACCTAGCACCAAATCCAATTTGCCATCTGATCTAACTTCTGGAGGCAGTCAAAATGAGCCTTAGAATTCTTCCCTACCTTATTCCTGTGCTGAGATACAGGCTGCTCCAACCTGCTGTAAAATGCTTGATTTCCGAGAGTGAGCGAAACTAATGAAAACATTGTTGGGGTAAAACCTAAAGGGAAAGACCTAGCACCAAATCCAATTTGCCATCTGATCTAACTTCTGGAGGCAGTCAAAATGAGCCTTAGAATTCTTCCCTACCTTATTCCTGTGCTGAGATACAGGCTGCTCCAACCTGCTGTAAAATGCTTGATTTCGAGAGTGAGCGAAACTAATGAAAACATTGTTGGGGTAAAACCTAAAGGGAAAGACCTAGCACCAAATCCAATTTGCCATCTGATCTAACTTCTGGAGGCAGTCAAAATGAGCCTTAGAATTCTTCCCTACCTTATTCCTGTGCTGAGATACAGGCTGCTCCAACCTGCTGTAAAATGCTTGATTTCGAGAGTGAGCGAAACTAATGAAAACATTGTTGGGGTAAAACCTAAAGGGAAAGACCTAGCACCAAATCCAATTTGCCATCTGATCTAACTTCTGGAGGCAGTCAAAATGAGCCTTAGAATTCTTCCCTACCTTATTCCTGTGCTGAGATACAGGCTGCTCCAACCTGCTGTAAAATGCTTGATTTCGAGAGTGAGCGAAACTAATGAAAACATTGTTGGGGTAAAACCTAAAGGGAAAGACCTAGCACCAAATCCAATTTGCCATCTGATCTAACTTCTGGAGGCAGTCAAAATGAGCCTTAGAATTCTTCCCTACCTTATTCCTGTGCTGAGATACAGGCTGCTCCAACCTGCTGTAAAATGCTTGATTTCGAGAGTGAGCGAAACTAATGAAAACATTGTTGGGGTAAAACCTAAAGGGAAAGACCTAGCACCAAATCCAATTTGCCATCTGATCTAACTTCTGGAGGCAGTCAAAATGAGCCTTAGAATTCTTCCCTACCTTATTCCTGTGCTGAGATACAGGCTGCTCCAACCTGCTGTAAAATGCTTGATTTCGAGAGTGAGCGAAACTAATGAAAACATTGTTGGGGTAAAACCTAAAGGGAAAGACCTAGCACCAAATCCAATTTGCCATCTGATCTAACTTCTGGAGGCAGTCAAAATGAGCCTTAGAATTCTTCCCTACCTTATTCCTGTGCTGAGATACAGGCTGCTCCAACCTGCTGTAAAATGCTTGATTTCGAGAGTGAGCGAAACTAATGAAAACATTGTTGGGGTAAAACCTAAAGGGAAAGACCTAGCACCAAATCCAATTTGCCATCTGATCTAACTTCTGGAGGCAGTCAAAATGAGCCTTAGAATTCTTCCCTACCTTATTCCTGTGCTGAGATACAGGCTGCTCCAACCTGCTGTAAAATGCTTGATTTCGAGAGTGAGCGAAACTAATGAAAACATTGTTGGGGTAAAACCTAAAGGGAAAGACCTAGCACCAAATCCAATTTGCCATCTGATCTAACTTCTGGAGGCAGTCAAAATGAGCCTTAGAATTCTTCCCTACCTTATTCCTGTGCTGAGATACAGGCTGCTCCAACCTGCTGTAAAATGCTTGATTTCGAGAGTGAGCGAAACTAATGAAAACATTGTTGGGGTAAAACCTAAAGGGAAAGACCTAGCACCAAATCCAATTTGCCATCTGATCTAACTTCTGGAGGCAGTCAAAATGAGCCTTAGAATTCTTCCCTACCTTATTCCTGTGCTGAGATACAGGCTGCTCCAACCTGCTGTAAAATGCTTGATTTCGAGAGTGAGCGAAACTAATGAAAACATTGTTGGGGTAAAACCTAAAGGGAAAGACCTAGCACCAAATCCAATTTGCCATCTGATCTAACTTCTGGAGGCAGTCAAAATGAGCCTTAGAATTCTTCCCTACCTTATTCCTGTGCTGAGATACAGGCTGCTCCAACCTGCTGTAAAATGCTTGATTTCGAGAGTGAGCGAAACTAATGAAAACATTGTTGGGGTAAAACCTAAAGGGAAAGACCTAGCACCAAATCCAATTTGCCATCTGATCTAACTTCTGGAGGCAGTCAAAATGAGCCTTAGAATTCTTCCCTACCTTATTCCTGTGCTGAGATACAGGCTGCTCCAACCTGCTGTAAAATGCTTGATTTCGAGAGTGAGCGAAACTAATGAAAACATTGTTGGGGTAAAACCTAAAGGGAAAGACCTAGCACCAAATCCAATTTGCCATCTGATCTAACTTCTGGAGGCAGTCAAAATGAGCCTTAGAATTCTTCCCTACCTTATTCCTGTGCTGAGATACAGGCTGCTCCAACCTGCTGTAAAATGCTTGATTTCGAGAGTGAGCGAAACTAATGAAAACATTGTTGGGGTAAAACCTAAAGGGAAAGACCTAGCACCAAATCCAATTTGCCATCTGATCTAACTTCTGGAGGCAGTCAAAATGAGCCTTAGAATTCTTCCCTACCTTATTCCTGTGCTGAGATACAGGCTGCTCCAACCTGCTGTAAAATGCTTGATTTCGAGAGTGAGCGAAACTAATGAAAACATTGTTGGGGTAAAACCTAAAGGGAAAGACCTAGCACCAAATCCAATTTGCCATCTGATCTAACTTCTGGAGGCAGTCAAAATGAGCCTTAGAATTCTTCCCTACCTTATTCCTGTGCTGAGATACAGGCTGCTCCAACCTGCTGTAAAATGCTTGATTTCGAGAGTGAGCGAAACTAATGAAAACATTGTTGGGGTAAAACCTAAAGGGAAAGACCTAGCACCAAATCCAATTTGCCATCTGATCTAACTTCTGGAGGCAGTCAAAATGAGCCTTAGAATTCTTCCCTACCTTATTCCTGTGCTGAGATACAGGCTGCTCCAACCTGCTGTAAAATGCTTGATTTCGAGAGTGAGCGAAACTAATGAAAACATTGTTGGGGTAAAACCTAAAGGGAAAGACCTAGCACCAAATCCAATTTGCCATCTGATCTAACTTCTGGAGGCAGTCAAAATGAGCCTTAGAATTCTTCCCTACCTTATTCCTGTGCTGAGATACAGGCTGCTCCAACCTGCTGTAAAATGCTTGATTTCGAGAGTGAGCGAAACTAATGAAAACATTGTTGGGGTAAAACCTAAAGGGAAAGACCTAGCACCAAATCCAATTTGCCATCTGATCTAACTTCTGGAGGCAGTCAAAATGAGCCTTAGAATTCTTCCCTACCTTATTCCTGTGCTGAGATACAGGCTGCTCCAACCTGCTGTAAAATGCTTGATTTCGAGAGTGAGCGAAACTAATGAAAACATTGTTGGGGTAAAACCTAAAGGGAAAGACCTAGCACCAAATCCAATTTGCCATCTGATCTAACTTCTGGAGGCAGTCAAAATGAGCCTTAGAATTCTTCCCTACCTTATTCCTGTGCTGAGATACAGGCTGCTCCAACCTGCTGTAAAATGCTTGATTTCGAGAGTGAGCGAAACTAATGAAAACATTGTTGGGGTAAAACCTAAAGGGAAAGACCTAGCACCAAATCCAATTTGCCATCTGATCTAACTTCTGGAGGCAGTCAAAATGAGCCTTAGAATTCTTCCCTACCTTATTCCTGTGCTGAGATACAGGCTGCTCCAACCTGCTGTAAAATGCTTGATTTCGAGAGTGAGCGAAACTAATGAAAACATTGTTGGGGTAAAACCTAAAGGGAAAGACCTAGCACCAAATCCAATTTGCCATCTGATCTAACTTCTGGAGGCAGTCAAAATGAGCCTTAGAATTCTTCCCTACCTTATTCCTGTGCTGAGATACAGGCTGCTCCAACCTGCTGTAAAATGCTTGATTTCGAGAGTGAGCGAAACTAATGAAAACATTGTTGGGGTAAAACCTAAAGGGAAAGACCTAGCACCAAATCCAATTTGCCATCTGATCTAACTTCTGGAGGCAGTCAAAATGAGCCTTAGAATTCTTCCCTACCTTATTCCTGTGCTGAGATACAGGCTGCTCCAACCTGCTGTAAAATGCTTGATTTCGAGAGTGAGCGAAACTAATGAAAACATTGTTGGGGTAAAACCTAAAGGGAAAGACCTAGCACCAAATCCAATTTGCCATCTGATCTAACTTCTGGAGGCAGTCAAAATGAGCCTTAGAATTCTTCCCTACCTTATTCCTGTGCTGAGATACAGGCTGCTCCAACCTGCTGTAAAATGCTTGATTTCGAGAGTGAGCGAAACTAATGAAAACATTGTTGGGGTAAAACCTAAAGGGAAAGACCTAGCACCAAATCCAATTTGCCATCTGATCTAACTTCTGGAGGCAGTCAAAATGAGCCTTAGAATTCTTCCCTACCTTATTCCTGTGCTGAGATACAGGCTGCTCCAACCTGCTGTAAAATGCTTGATTTCGAGAGTGAGCGAAACTAATGAAAACATTGTTGGGGTAAAACCTAAAGGGAAAGACCTAGCACCAAATCCAATTTGCCATCTGATCTAACTTCTGGAGGCAGTCAAAATGAGCCTTAGAATTCTTCCCTACCTTATTCCTGTGCTGAGATACAGGCTGCTCCAACCTGCTGTAAAATGCTTGATTTCGAGAGTGAGCGAAACTAATGAAAACATTGTTGGGGTAAAACCTAAAGGGAAAGACCTAGCACCAAATCCAATTTGCCATCTGATCTAACTTCTGGAGGCAGTCAAAATGAGCCTTAGAATTCTTCCCTACCTTATTCCTGTGCTGAGATACAGGCTGCTCCAACCTGCTGTAAAATGCTTGATTTCGAGAGTGAGCGAAACTAATGAAAACATTGTTGGGGTAAAACCTAAAGGGAAAGACCTAGCACCAAATCCAATTTGCCATCTGATCTAACTTCTGGAGGCAGTCAAAATGAGCCTTAGAATTCTTCCCTACCTTATTCCTGTGCTGAGATACAGGCTGCTCCAACCTGCTGTAAAATGCTTGATTTCGAGAGTGAGCGAAACTAATGAAAACATTGTTGGGGTAAAACCTAAAGGGAAAACCTAGCACCAAATCCAATTTGCCATCTGATCTAACTTCTGGAGGCAGTCAAAATGAGCCTTAGAATTCTTCCCTACCTTATTCCTGTGCTGAGATACAGGCTGCTCCAACCTGCTGTAAAATGCTTGATTTCGAGAGTGAGCGAAACTAATGAAAACATTGTTGGGGTAAAACCTAAAGGGAAAGACCTAGCACCAAATCCAATTTGCCATCTGATCTAACTTCTGGAGGCAGTCAAAATGAGCCTTAGAATTCTTCCCTACCTTATTCCTGTGCTGAGATACAGGCTGCTCCAACCTGCTGTAAAATGCTTGATTTCGAGAGTGAGCGAAACTAATGAAAACATTGTTGGGGTAAAACCTAAAGGGAAAGACCTAGCACCAAATCCAATTTGCCATCTGATCTAACTTCTGGAGGCAGTCAAAATGAGCCTTAGAATTCTTCCCTACCTTATTCCTGTGCTGAGATACAGGCTGCTCCAACCTGCTGTAAAATGCTTGATTTCGAGAGTGAGCGAAACTAATGAAAACATTGTTGGGGTAAAACCTAAAGGGAAAGACCTAGCACCAAATCCAATTTGCCATCTGATCTAACTTCTGGAGGCAGTCAAAATGAGCCTTAGAATTCTTCCCTACCTTATTCCTGTGCTGAGATACAGGCTGCTCCAACCTGCTGTAAAATGCTTGATTTCGAGAGTGAGCGAAACTAATGAAAACATTGTTGGGGTAAAACCTAAAGGGAAAGACCTAGCACCAAATCCAATTTGCCATCTGATCTAACTTCTGGAGGCAGTCAAAATGAGCCTTAGAATTCTTCCCTACCTTATTCCTGTGCTGAGATACAGGCTGCTCCAACCTGCTGTAAAATGCTTGATTTCGAGAGTGAGCGAAACTAATGAAAACATTGTTGGGGTAAAACCTAAAGGGAAAGACCTAGCACCAAATCCAATTTGCCATCTGATCTAACTTCTGGAGGCAGTCAAAATGAGCCTTAGAATTCTTCCCTACCTTATTCCTGTGCTGAGATACAGGCTGCTCCAACCTGCTGTAAAATGCTTGATTTCGAGAGTGAGCGAAACTAATGAAAACATTGTTGGGGTAAAACCTAAAGGGAAAGACCTAGCACCAAATCCAATTTGCCATCTGATCTAACTTCTGGAGGCAGTCAAAATGAGCCTTAGAATTCTTCCCTACCTTATTCCTGTGCTGAGATACAGGCTGCTCCAACCTGCTGTAAAATGCTTGATTTCGAGAGTGAGCGAAACTAATGAAAACATTGTTGGGGTAAAACCTAAAGGGAAAGACCTAGCACCAAATCCAATTTGCCATCTGATCTAACTTCTGGAGGCAGTCAAAATGAGCCTTAGAATTCTTCCCTACCTTATTCCTGTGCTGAGATACAGGCTGCTCCAACCTGCTGTAAAATGCTTGATTTCGAGAGTGAGCGAAACTAATGAAAACATTGTTGGGGTAAAACCTAAAGGGAAAGACCTAGCACCAAATCCAATTTGCCATCTGATCTAACTTCTGGAGGCAGTCAAAATGAGCCTTAGAATTCTTCCCTACCTTATTCCTGTGCTGAGATACAGGCTGCTCCAACCTGCTGTAAAATGCTTGATTTCGAGAGTGAGCGAAACTAATGAAAACATTGTTGGGGTAAAACCTAAAGGGAAAGACCTAGCACCAAATCCAATTTGCCATCTGATCTAACTTCTGGAGGCAGTCAAAATGAGCCTTAGAATTCTTCCCTACCTTATTCCTGTGCTGAGATACAGGCTGCTCCAACCTGCTGTAAAATGCTTGATTTCGAGAGTGAGCGAAACTAATGAAAACATTGTTGGGGTAAAACCTAAAGGGAAAGACCTAGCACCAAATCCAATTTGCCATCTGATCTAACTTCTGGAGGCAGTCAAAATGAGCCTTAGAATTCTTCCCTACCTTATTCCTGTGCTGAGATACAGGCTGCTCCAACCTGCTGTAAAATGCTTGATTTCGAGAGTGAGCGAAACTAATGAAAACATTGTTGGGGTAAAACCTAAAGGGAAAGACCTAGCACCAAATCCAATTTGCCATCTGATCTAACTTCTGGAGGCAGTCAAAATGAGCCTTAGAATTCTTCCCTACCTTATTCCTGTGCTGAGATACAGGCTGCTCCAACCTGCTGTAAAATGCTTGATTTCGAGAGTGAGCGAAACTAATGAAAACATTGTTGGGGTAAAACCTAAAGGGAAAGACCTAGCACCAAATCCAATTTGCCATCTGATCTAACTTCTGGAGGCAGTCAAAATGAGCCTTAGAATTCTTCCCTACCTTATTCCTGTGCTGAGATACAGGCTGCTCCAACCTGCTGTAAAATGCTTGATTTCGAGAGTGAGCGAAACTAATGAAAACATTGTTGGGGTAAAACCTAAAGGGAAAGACCTAGCACCAAATCCAATTTGCCATCTGATCTAACTTCTGGAGGCAGTCAAAATGAGCCTTAGAATTCTTCCCTACCTTATTCCTGTGCTGAGATACAGGCTGCTCCAACCTGCTGTAAAATGCTTGATTTCGAGAGTGAGCGAAACTAATGAAAACATTGTTGGGGTAAAACCTAAAGGGAAAGACCTAGCACCAAATCCAATTTGCCATCTGATCTAACTTCTGGAGGCAGTCAAAATGAGCCTTAGAATTCTTCCCTACCTTATTCCTGTGCTGAGATACAGGCTGCTCCAACCTGCTGTAAAATGCTTGATTTCGAGAGTGAGCGAAACTAATGAAAACATTGTTGGGGTAAAACCTAAAGGGAAAGACCTAGCACCAAATCCAATTTGCCATCTGATCTAACTTCTGGAGGCAGTCAAAATGAGCCTTAGAATTCTTCCCTACCTTATTCCTGTGCTGAGATACAGGCTGCTCCAACCTGCTGTAAAATGCTTGATTTCGAGAGTGAGCGAAACTAATGAAAACATTGTTGGGGTAAAACCTAAAGGGAAAGACCTAGCACCAAATCCAATTTGCCATCTGATCTAACTTCTGGAGGCAGTCAAAATGAGCCTTAGAATTCTTCCCTACCTTATTCCTGTGCTGAGATACAGGCTGCTCCAACCTGCTGTAAAATGCTTGATTTCGAGAGTGAGCGAAACTAATGAAAACATTGTTGGGGTAAAACCTAAAGGGAAAGACCTAGCACCAAATCCAATTTGCCATCTGATCTAACTTCTGGAGGCAGTCAAAATGAGCCTTAGAATTCTTCCCTACCTTATTCCTGTGCTGAGATACAGGCTGCTCCAACCTGCTGTAAAATGCTTGATTTCGAGAGTGAGCGAAACTAATGAAAACATTGTTGGGGTAAAACCTAAAGGGAAAGACCTAGCACCAAATCCAATTTGCCATCTGATCTAACTTCTGGAGGCAGTCAAAATGAGCCTTAGAATTCTTCCCTACCTTATTCCTGTGCTGAGATACAGGCTGCTCCAACCTGCTGTAAAATGCTTGATTTCGAGAGTGAGCGAAACTAATGAAAACATTGTTGGGGTAAAACCTAAAGGGAAAGACCTAGCACCAAATCCAATTTGCCATCTGATCTAACTTCTGGAGGCAGTCAAAATGAGCCTTAGAATTCTTCCCTACCTTATTCCTGTGCTGAGATACAGGCTGCTCCAACCTGCTGTAAAATGCTTGATTTCGAGAGTGAGCGAAACTAATGAAAACATTGTTGGGGTAAAACCTAAAGGGAAAGACCTAGCACCAAATCCAATTTGCCATCTGATCTAACTTCTGGAGGCAGTCAAAATGAGCCTTAGAATTCTTCCCTACCTTATTCCTGTGCTGAGATACAGGCTGCTCCAACCTGCTGTAAAATGCTTGATTTCGAGAGTGAGCGAAACTAATGAAAACATTGTTGGGGTAAAACCTAAAGGGAAAGACCTAGCACCAAATCCAATTTGCCATCTGATCTAACTTCTGGAGGCAGTCAAAATGAGCCTTAGAATTCTTCCCTACCTTATTCCTGTGCTGAGATACAGGCTGCTCCAACCTGCTGTAAAATGCTTGATTTCGAGAGTGAGCGAAACTAATGAAAACATTGTTGGGGTAAAACCTAAAGGGAAAGACCTAGCACCAAATCCAATTTGCCATCTGATCTAACTTCTGGAGGCAGTCAAAATGAGCCTTAGAATTCTTCCCTACCTTATTCCTGTGCTGAGATACAGGCTGCTCCAACCTGCTGTAAAATGCTTGATTTCGAGAGTGAGCGAAACTAATGAAAACATTGTTGGGGTAAAACCTAAAGGGAAAGACCTAGCACCAAATCCAATTTGCCATCTGATCTAACTTCTGGAGGCAGTCAAAATGAGCCTTAGAATTCTTCCCTACCTTATTCCTGTGCTGAGATACAGGCTGCTCCAACCTGCTGTAAAATGCTTGATTTCGAGAGTGAGCGAAACTAATGAAAACATTGTTGGGGTAAAACCTAAAGGGAAAGACCTAGCACCAAATCCAATTTGCCATCTGATCTAACTTCTGGAGGCAGTCAAAATGAGCCTTAGAATTCTTCCCTACCTTATTCCTGTGCTGAGATACAGGCTGCTCCAACCTGCTGTAAAATGCTTGATTTCGAGAGTGAGCGAAACTAATGAAAACATTGTTGGGGTAAAACCTAAAGGGAAAGACCTAGCACCAAATCCAATTTGCCATCTGATCTAACTTCTGGAGGCAGTCAAAATGAGCCTTAGAATTCTTCCCTACCTTATTCCTGTGCTGAGATACAGGCTGCTCCAACCTGCTGTAAAATGCTTGATTTCGAGAGTGAGCGAAACTAATGAAAACATTGTTGGGGTAAAACCTAAAGGGAAAGACCTAGCACCAAATCCAATTTGCCATCTGATCTAACTTCTGGAGGCAGTCAAAATGAGCCTTAGAATTCTTCCCTACCTTATTCCTGTGCTGAGATACAGGCTGCTCCAACCTGCTGTAAAATGCTTGATTTCGAGAGTGAGCGAAACTAATGAAAACATTGTTGGGGTAAAACCTAAAGGGAAAGACCTAGCACCAAATCCAATTTGCCATCTGATCTAACTTCTGGAGGCAGTCAAAATGAGCCTTAGAATTCTTCCCTACCTTATTCCTGTGCTGAGATACAGGCTGCTCCAACCTGCTGTAAAATGCTTGATTTCGAGAGTGAGCGAAACTAATGAAAACATTGTTGGGGTAAAACCTAAAGGGAAAGACCTAGCACCAAATCCAATTTGCCATCTGATCTAACTTCTGGAGGCAGTCAAAATGAGCCTTAGAATTCTTCCCTACCTTATTCCTGTGCTGAGATACAGGCTGCTCCAACCTGCTGTAAAATGCTTGATTTCGAGAGTGAGCGAAACTAATGAAAACATTGTTGGGGTAAAACCTAAAGGGAAAGACCTAGCACCAAATCCAATTTGCCATCTGATCTAACTTCTGGAGGCAGTCAAAATGAGCCTTAGAATTCTTCCCTACCTTATTCCTGTGCTGAGATACAGGCTGCTCCAACCTGCTGTAAAATGCTTGATTTCGAGAGTGAGCGAAACTAATGAAAACATTGTTGGGGTAAAACCTAAAGGGAAAGACCTAGCACCAAATCCAATTTGCCATCTGATCTAACTTCTGGAGGCAGTCAAAATGAGCCTTAGAATTCTTCCCTACCTTATTCCTGTGCTGAGATACAGGCTGCTCCAACCTGCTGTAAAATGCTTGATTTCGAGAGTGAGCGAAACTAATGAAAACATTGTTGGGGTAAAACCTAAAGGGAAAGACCTAGCACCAAATCCAATTTGCCATCTGATCTAACTTCTGGAGGCAGTCAAAATGAGCCTTAGAATTCTTCCCTACCTTATTCCTGTGCTGAGATACAGGCTGCTCCAACCTGCTGTAAAATGCTTGATTTCGAGAGTGAGCGAAACTAATGAAAACATTGTTGGGGTAAAACCTAAAGGGAAAGACCTAGCACCAAATCCAATTTGCCATCTGATCTAACTTCTGGAGGCAGTCAAAATGAGCCTTAGAATTCTTCCCTACCTTATTCCTGTGCTGAGATACAGGCTGCTCCAACCTGCTGTAAAATGCTTGATTTCGAGAGTGAGCGAAACTAATGAAAACATTGTTGGGGTAAAACCTAAAGGGAAAGACCTAGCACCAAATCCAATTTGCCATCTGATCTAACTTCTGGAGGCAGTCAAAATGAGCCTTAGAATTCTTCCCTACCTTATTCCTGTGCTGAGATACAGGCTGCTCCAACCTGCTGTAAAATGCTTGATTTCGAGAGTGAGCGAAACTAATGAAAACATTGTTGGGGTAAAACCTAAAGGGAAAGACCTAGCACCAAATCCAATTTGCCATCTGATCTAACTTCTGGAGGCAGTCAAAATGAGCCTTAGAATTCTTCCCTACCTTATTCCTGTGCTGAGATACAGGCTGCTCCAACCTGCTGTAAAATGCTTGATTTCGAGAGTGAGCGAAACTAATGAAAACATTGTTGGGGTAAAACCTAAAGGGAAAGACCTAGCACCAAATCCAATTTGCCATCTGATCTAACTTCTGGAGGCAGTCAAAATGAGCCTTAGAATTCTTCCCTACCTTATTCCTGTGCTGAGATACAGGCTGCTCCAACCTGCTGTAAAATGCTTGATTTCGAGAGTGAGCGAAACTAATGAAAACATTGTTGGGGTAAAACCTAAAGGGAAAGACCTAGCACCAAATCCAATTTGCCATCTGATCTAACTTCTGGAGGCAGTCAAAATGAGCCTTAGAATTCTTCCCTACCTTATTCCTGTGCTGAGATACAGGCTGCTCCAACCTGCTGTAAAATGCTTGATTTCGAGAGTGAGCGAAACTAATGAAAACATTGTTGGGGTAAAACCTAAAGGGAAAGACCTAGCACCAAATCCAATTTGCCATCTGATCTAACTTCTGGAGGCAGTCAAAATGAGCCTTAGAATTCTTCCCTACCTTATTCCTGTGCTGAGATACAGGCTGCTCCAACCTGCTGTAAAATGCTTGATTTCGAGAGTGAGCGAAACTAATGAAAACATTGTTGGGGTAAAACCTAAAGGGAAAGACCTAGCACCAAATCCAATTTGCCATCTGATCTAACTTCTGGAGGCAGTCAAAATGAGCCTTAGAATTCTTCCCTACCTTATTCCTGTGCTGAGATACAGGCTGCTCCAACCTGCTGTAAAATGCTTGATTTCGAGAGTGAGCGAAACTAATGAAAACATTGTTGGGGTAAAACCTAAAGGGAAAGACCTAGCACCAAATCCAATTTGCCATCTGATCTAACTTCTGGAGGCAGTCAAAATGAGCCTTAGAATTCTTCCCTACCTTATTCCTGTGCTGAGATACAGGCTGCTCCAACCTGCTGTAAAATGCTTGATTTCGAGAGTGAGCGAAACTAATGAAAACATTGTTGGGGTAAAACCTAAAGGGAAAGACCTAGCACCAAATCCAATTTGCCATCTGATCTAACTTCTGGAGGCAGTCAAAATGAGCCTTAGAATTCTTCCCTACCTTATTCCTGTGCTGAGATACAGGCTGCTCCAACCTGCTGTAAAATGCTTGATTTCGAGAGTGAGCGAAACTAATGAAAACATTGTTGGGGTAAAACCTAAAGGGAAAGACCTAGCACCAAATCCAATTTGCCATCTGATCTAACTTCTGGAGGCAGTCAAAATGAGCCTTAGAATTCTTCCCTACCTTATTCCTGTGCTGAGATACAGGCTGCTCCAACCTGCTGTAAAATGCTTGATTTCGAGAGTGAGCGAAACTAATGAAAACATTGTTGGGGTAAAACCTAAAGGGAAAGACCTAGCACCAAATCCAATTTGCCATCTGATCTAACTTCTGGAGGCAGTCAAAATGAGCCTTAGAATTCTTCCCTACCTTATTCCTGTGCTGAGATACAGGCTGCTCCAACCTGCTGTAAAATGCTTGATTTCGAGAGTGAGCGAAACTAATGAAAACATTGTTGGGGTAAAACCTAAAGGGAAAGACCTAGCACCAAATCCAATTTGCCATCTGATCTAACTTCTGGAGGCAGTCAAAATGAGCCTTAGAATTCTTCCCTACCTTATTCCTGTGCTGAGATACAGGCTGCTCCAACCTGCTGTAAAATGCTTGATTTCGAGAGTGAGCGAAACTAATGAAAACATTGTTGGGGTAAAACCTAAAGGGAAAGACCTAGCACCAAATCCAATTTGCCATCTGATCTAACTTCTGGAGGCAGTCAAAATGAGCCTTAGAATTCTTCCCTACCTTATTCCTGTGCTGAGATACAGGCTGCTCCAACCTGCTGTAAAATGCTTGATTTCGAGAGTGAGCGAAACTAATGAAAACATTGTTGGGGTAAAACCTAAAGGGAAAGACCTAGCACCAAATCCAATTTGCCATCTGATCTAACTTCTGGAGGCAGTCAAAATGAGCCTTAGAATTCTTCCCTACCTTATTCCTGTGCTGAGATACAGGCTGCTCCAACCTGCTGTAAAATGCTTGATTTCGAGAGTGAGCGAAACTAATGAAAACATTGTTGGGGTAAAACCTAAAGGGAAAGACCTAGCACCAAATCCAATTTGCCATCTGATCTAACTTCTGGAGGCAGTCAAAATGAGCCTTAGAATTCTTCCCTACCTTATTCCTGTGCTGAGATACAGGCTGCTCCAACCTGCTGTAAAATGCTTGATTTCGAGAGTGAGCGAAACTAATGAAAACATTGTTGGGGTAAAACCTAAAGGGAAAGACCTAGCACCAAATCCAATTTGCCATCTGATCTAACTTCTGGAGGCAGTCAAAATGAGCCTTAGAATTCTTCCCTACCTTATTCCTGTGCTGAGATACAGGCTGCTCCAACCTGCTGTAAAATGCTTGATTTCGAGAGTGAGCGAAACTAATGAAAACATTGTTGGGGTAAAACCTAAAGGGAAAGACCTAGCACCAAATCCAATTTGCCATCTGATCTAACTTCTGGAGGCAGTCAAAATGAGCCTTAGAATTCTTCCCTACCTTATTCCTGTGCTGAGATACAGGCTGCTCCAACCTGCTGTAAAATGCTTGATTTCGAGAGTGAGCGAAACTAATGAAAACATTGTTGGGGTAAAACCTAAAGGGAAAGACCTAGCACCAAATCCAATTTGCCATCTGATCTAACTTCTGGAGGCAGTCAAAATGAGCCTTAGAATTCTTCCCTACCTTATTCCTGTGCTGAGATACAGGCTGCTCCAACCTGCTGTAAAATGCTTGATTTCGAGAGTGAGCGAAACTAATGAAAACATTGTTGGGGTAAAACCTAAAGGGAAAGACCTAGCACCAAATCCAATTTGCCATCTGATCTAACTTCTGGAGGCAGTCAAAATGAGCCTTAGAATTCTTCCCTACCTTATTCCTGTGCTGAGATACAGGCTGCTCCAACCTGCTGTAAAATGCTTGATTTCGAGAGTGAGCGAAACTAATGAAAACATTGTTGGGGTAAAACCTAAAGGGAAAGACCTAGCACCAAATCCAATTTGCCATCTGATCTAACTTCTGGAGGCAGTCAAAATGAGCCTTAGAATTCTTCCCTACCTTATTCCTGTGCTGAGATACAGGCTGCTCCAACCTGCTGTAAAATGCTTGATTTCGAGAGTGAGCGAAACTAATGAAAACATTGTTGGGGTAAAACCTAAAGGGAAAGACCTAGCACCAAATCCAATTTGCCATCTGATCTAACTTCTGGAGGCAGTCAAAATGAGCCTTAGAATTCTTCCCTACCTTATTCCTGTGCTGAGATACAGGCTGCTCCAACCTGCTGTAAAATGCTTGATTTCGAGAGTGAGCGAAACTAATGAAAACATTGTTGGGGTAAAACCTAAAGGGAAAGACCTAGCACCAAATCCAATTTGCCATCTGATCTAACTTCTGGAGGCAGTCAAAATGAGCCTTAGAATTCTTCCCTACCTTATTCCTGTGCTGAGATACAGGCTGCTCCAACCTGCTGTAAAATGCTTGATTTCGAGAGTGAGCGAAACTAATGAAAACATTGTTGGGGTAAAACCTAAAGGGAAAGACCTAGCACCAAATCCAATTTGCCATCTGATCTAACTTCTGGAGGCAGTCAAAATGAGCCTTAGAATTCTTCCCTACCTTATTCCTGTGCTGAGATACAGGCTGCTCCAACCTGCTGTAAAATGCTTGATTTCGAGAGTGAGCGAAACTAATGAAAACATTGTTGGGGTAAAACCTAAAGGGAAAGACCTAGCACCAAATCCAATTTGCCATCTGATCTAACTTCTGGAGGCAGTCAAAATGAGCCTTAGAATTCTTCCCTACCTTATTCCTGTGCTGAGATACAGGCTGCTCCAACCTGCTGTAAAATGCTTGATTTCGAGAGTGAGCGAAACTAATGAAAACATTGTTGGGGTAAAACCTAAAGGGAAAGACCTAGCACCAAATCCAATTTGCCATCTGATCTAACTTCTGGAGGCAGTCAAAATGAGCCTTAGAATTCTTCCCTACCTTATTCCTGTGCTGAGATACAGGCTGCTCCAACCTGCTGTAAAATGCTTGATTTCGAGAGTGAGCGAAACTAATGAAAACATTGTTGGGGTAAAACCTAAAGGGAAAGACCTAGCACCAAATCCAATTTGCCATCTGATCTAACTTCTGGAGGCAGTCAAAATGAGCCTTAGAATTCTTCCCTACCTTATTCCTGTGCTGAGATACAGGCTGCTCCAACCTGCTGTAAAATGCTTGATTTCGAGAGTGAGCGAAACTAATGAAAACATTGTTGGGGTAAAACCTAAAGGGAAAGACCTAGCACCAAATCCAATTTGCCATCTGATCTAACTTCTGGAGGCAGTCAAAATGAGCCTTAGAATTCTTCCCTACCTTATTCCTGTGCTGAGATACAGGCTGCTCCAACCTGCTGTAAAATGCTTGATTTCGAGAGTGAGCGAAACTAATGAAAACATTGTTGGGGTAAAACCTAAAGGGAAAGACCTAGCACCAAATCCAATTTGCCATCTGATCTAACTTCTGGAGGCAGTCAAAATGAGCCTTAGAATTCTTCCCTACCTTATTCCTGTGCTGAGATACAGGCTGCTCCAACCTGCTGTAAAATGCTTGATTTCGAGAGTGAGCGAAACTAATGAAAACATTGTTGGGGTAAAACCTAAAGGGAAAGACCTAGCACCAAATCCAATTTGCCATCTGATCTAACTTCTGGAGGCAGTCAAAATGAGCCTTAGAATTCTTCCCTACCTTATTCCTGTGCTGAGATACAGGCTGCTCCAACCTGCTGTAAAATGCTTGATTTCGAGAGTGAGCGAAACTAATGAAAACATTGTTGGGGTAAAACCTAAAGGGAAAGACCTAGCACCAAATCCAATTTGCCATCTGATCTAACTTCTGGAGGCAGTCAAAATGAGCCTTAGAATTCTTCCCTACCTTATTCCTGTGCTGAGATACAGGCTGCTCCAACCTGCTGTAAAATGCTTGATTTCGAGAGTGAGCGAAACTAATGAAAACATTGTTGGGGTAAAACCTAAAGGGAAAGACCTAGCACCAAATCCAATTTGCTATCTGATCTAACTTCTGGAGGCAGTCAAAATGAGCCTTAGAATTCTTCCCTACCTTATTCCTGTGCTGAGATACAGGCTGCTCCAACCTGCTGTAAAATGCTTGATTTCGAGAGTGAGCGAAACTAATGAAAACATTGTTGGGGTAAAACCTAAAGGGAAAGACCTAGCACCAAATCCAATTTGCCATCTGATCTAACTTCTGGAGGCAGTCAAAATGAGCCTTAGAATTCTTCCCTACCTTATTCCTGTGCTGAGATACAGGCTGCTCCAACCTGCTGTAAAATGCTTGATTTCGAGAGTGAGCGAAACTAATGAAAACATTGTTGGGGTAAAACCTAAAGGGAAAGACCTAGCACCAAATCCAATTTGCCATCTGATCTAACTTCTGGAGGCAGTCAAAATGAGCCTTAGAATTCTTCCCTACCTTATTCCTGTGCTGAGATACAGGCTGCTCCAACCTGCTGTAAAATGCTTGATTTCGAGAGTGAGCGAAACTAATGAAAACATTGTTGGGGTAAAACCTAAAGGGAAAGACCTAGCACCAAATCCAATTTGCCATCTGATCTAACTTCTGGAGGCAGTCAAAATGAGCCTTAGAATTCTTCCCTACCTTATTCCTGTGCTGAGATACAGGCTGCTCCAACCTGCTGTAAAATGCTTGATTTCGAGAGTGAGCGAAACTAATGAAAACATTGTTGGGGTAAAACCTAAAGGGAAAGACCTAGCACCAAATCCAATTTGCCATCTGATCTAACTTCTGGAGGCAGTCAAAATGAGCCTTAGAATTCTTCCCTACCTTATTCCTGTGCTGAGATACAGGCTGCTCCAACCTGCTGTAAAATGCTTGATTTCGAGAGTGAGCGAAACTAATGAAAACATTGTTGGGGTAAAACCTAAAGGGAAAGACCTAGCACCAAATCCAATTTGCCATCTGATCTAACTTCTGGAGGCAGTCAAAATGAGCCTTAGAATTCTTCCCTACCTTATTCCTGTGCTGAGATACAGGCTGCTCCAACCTGCTGTAAAATGCTTGATTTCGAGAGTGAGCGAAACTAATGAAAACATTGTTGGGGTAAAACCTAAAGGGAAAGACCTAGCACCAAATCCAATTTGCCATCTGATCTAACTTCTGGAGGCAGTCAAAATGAGCCTTAGAATTCTTCCCTACCTTATTCCTGTGCTGAGATACAGGCTGCTCCAACCTGCTGTAAAATGCTTGATTTCGAGAGTGAGCGAAACTAATGAAAACATTGTTGGGGTAAAACCTAAAGGGAAAGACCTAGCACCAAATCCAATTTGCCATCTGATCTAACTTCTGGAGGCAGTCAAAATGAGCCTTAGAATTCTTCCCTACCTTATTCCTGTGCTGAGATACAGGCTGCTCCAACCTGCTGTAAAATGCTTGATTTCGAGAGTGAGCGAAACTAATGAAAACATTGTTGGGGTAAAACCTAAAGGGAAAGACCTAGCACCAAATCCAATTTGCCATCTGATCTAACTTCTGGAGGCAGTCAAAATGAGCCTTAGAATTCTTCCCTACCTTATTCCTGTGCTGAGATACAGGCTGCTCCAACCTGCTGTAAAATGCTTGATTTCGAGAGTGAGCGAAACTAATGAAAACATTGTTGGGGTAAAACCTAAAGGGAAAGACCTAGCACCAAATCCAATTTGCCATCTGATCTAACTTCTGGAGGCAGTCAAAATGAGCCTTAGAATTCTTCCCTACCTTATTCCTGTGCTGAGATACAGGCTGCTCCAACCTGCTGTAAAATGCTTGATTTCGAGAGTGAGCGAAACTAATGAAAACATTGTTGGGGTAAAACCTAAAGGGAAAGACCTAGCACCAAATCCAATTTGCCATCTGATCTAACTTCTGGAGGCAGTCAAAATGAGCCTTAGAATTCTTCCCTACCTTATTCCTGTGCTGAGATACAGGCTGCTCCAACCTGCTGTAAAATGCTTGATTTCGAGAGTGAGCGAAACTAATGAAAACATTGTTGGGGTAAAACCTAAAGGGAAAGACCTAGCACCAAATCCAATTTGCCATCTGATCTAACTTCTGGAGGCAGTCAAAATGAGCCTTAGAATTCTTCCCTACCTTATTCCTGTGCTGAGATACAGGCTGCTCCAACCTGCTGTAAAATGCTTGATTTCGAGAGTGAGCGAAACTAATGAAAACATTGTTGGGGTAAAACCTAAAGGGAAAGACCTAGCACCAAATCCAATTTGCCATCTGATCTAACTTCTGGAGGCAGTCAAAATGAGCCTTAGAATTCTTCCCTACCTTATTCCTGTGCTGAGATACAGGCTGCTCCAACCTGCTGTAAAATGCTTGATTTCGAGAGTGAGCGAAACTAATGAAAACATTGTTGGGGTAAAACCTAAAGGGAAAGACCTAGCACCAAATCCAATTTGCCATCTGATCTAACTTCTGGAGGCAGTCAAAATGAGCCTTAGAATTCTTCCCTACCTTATTCCTGTGCTGAGATACAGGCTGCTCCAACCTGCTGTAAAATGCTTGATTTCGAGAGTGAGCGAAACTAATGAAAACATTGTTGGGGTAAAACCTAAAGGGAAAGACCTAGCACCAAATCCAATTTGCCATCTGATCTAACTTCTGGAGGCAGTCAAAATGAGCCTTAGAATTCTTCCCTACCTTATTCCTGTGCTGAGATACAGGCTGCTCCAACCTGCTGTAAAATGCTTGATTTCGAGAGTGAGCGAAACTAATGAAAACATTGTTGGGGTAAAACCTAAAGGGAAAGACCTAGCACCAAATCCAATTTGCCATCTGATCTAACTTCTGGAGGCAGTCAAAATGAGCCTTAGAATTCTTCCCTACCTTATTCCTGTGCTGAGATACAGGCTGCTCCAACCTGCTGTAAAATGCTTGATTTCGAGAGTGAGCGAAACTAATGAAAACATTGTTGGGGTAAAACCTAAAGGGAAAGACCTAGCACCAAATCCAATTTGCCATCTGATCTAACTTCTGGAGGCAGTCAAAATGAGCCTTAGAATTCTTCCCTACCTTATTCCTGTGCTGAGATACAGGCTGCTCCAACCTGCTGTAAAATGCTTGATTTCGAGAGTGAGCGAAACTAATGAAAACATTGTTGGGGTAAAACCTAAAGGGAAAGACCTAGCACCAAATCCAATTTGCCATCTGATCTAACTTCTGGAGGCAGTCAAAATGAGCCTTAGAATTCTTCCCTACCTTATTCCTGTGCTGAGATACAGGCTGCTCCAACCTGCTGTAAAATGCTTGATTTCGAGAGTGAGCGAAACTAATGAAAACATTGTTGGGGTAAAACCTAAAGGGAAAGACCTAGCACCAAATCCAATTTGCCATCTGATCTAACTTCTGGAGGCAGTCAAAATGAGCCTTAGAATTCTTCCCTACCTTATTCCTGTGCTGAGATACAGGCTGCTCCAACCTGCTGTAAAATGCTTGATTTCGAGAGTGAGCGAAACTAATGAAAACATTGTTGGGGTAAAACCTAAAGGGAAAGACCTAGCACCAAATCCAATTTGCCATCTGATCTAACTTCTGGAGGCAGTCAAAATGAGCCTTAGAATTCTTCCCTACCTTATTCCTGTGCTGAGATACAGGCTGCTCCAACCTGCTGTAAAATGCTTGATTTCGAGAGTGAGCGAAACTAATGAAAACATTGTTGGGGTAAAACCTAAAGGGAAAGACCTAGCACCAAATCCAATTTGCCATCTGATCTAACTTCTGGAGGCAGTCAAAATGAGCCTTAGAATTCTTCCCTACCTTATTCCTGTGCTGAGATACAGGCTGCTCCAACCTGCTGTAAAATGCTTGATTTCGAGAGTGAGCGAAACTAATGAAAACATTGTTGGGGTAAAACCTAAAGGGAAAGACCTAGCACCAAATCCAATTTGCCATCTGATCTAACTTCTGGAGGCAGTCAAAATGAGCCTTAGAATTCTTCCCTACCTTATTCCTGTGCTGAGATACAGGCTGCTCCAACCTGCTGTAAAATGCTTGATTTCGAGAGTGAGCGAAACTAATGAAAACATTGTTGGGGTAAAACCTAAAGGGAAAGACCTAGCACCAAATCCAATTTGCCATCTGATCTAACTTCTGGAGGCAGTCAAAATGAGCCTTAGAATTCTTCCCTACCTTATTCCTGTGCTGAGATACAGGCTGCTCCAACCTGCTGTAAAATGCTTGATTTCGAGAGTGAGCGAAACTAATGAAAACATTGTTGGGGTAAAACCTAAAGGGAAAGACCTAGCACCAAATCCAATTTGCCATCTGATCTAACTTCTGGAGGCAGTCAAAATGAGCCTTAGAATTCTTCCCTACCTTATTCCTGTGCTGAGATACAGGCTGCTCCAACCTGCTGTAAAATGCTTGATTTCGAGAGTGAGCGAAACTAATGAAAACATTGTTGGGGTAAAACCTAAAGGGAAAGACCTAGCACCAAATCCAATTTGCCATCTGATCTAACTTCTGGAGGCAGTCAAAATGAGCCTTAGAATTCTTCCCTACCTTATTCCTGTGCTGAGATACAGGCTGCTCCAACCTGCTGTAAAATGCTTGATTTCGAGAGTGAGCGAAACTAATGAAAACATTGTTGGGGTAAAACCTAAAGGGAAAGACCTAGCACCAAATCCAATTTGCCATCTGATCTAACTTCTGGAGGCAGTCAAAATGAGCCTTAGAATTCTTCCCTACCTTATTCCTGTGCTGAGATACAGGCTGCTCCAACCTGCTGTAAAATGCTTGATTTCGAGAGTGAGCGAAACTAATGAAAACATTGTTGGGGTAAAACCTAAAGGGAAAGACCTAGCACCAAATCCAATTTGCCATCTGATCTAACTTCTGGAGGCAGTCAAAATGAGCCTTAGAATTCTTCCCTACCTTATTCCTGTGCTGAGATACAGGCTGCTCCAACCTGCTGTAAAATGCTTGATTTCGAGAGTGAGCGAAACTAATGAAAACATTGTTGGGGTAAAACCTAAAGGGAAAGACCTAGCACCAAATCCAATTTGCCATCTGATCTAACTTCTGGAGGCAGTCAAAATGAGCCTTAGAATTCTTCCCTACCTTATTCCTGTGCTGAGATACAGGCTGCTCCAACCTGCTGTAAAATGCTTGATTTCGAGAGTGAGCGAAACTAATGAAAACATTGTTGGGGTAAAACCTAAAGGGAAAGACCTAGCACCAAATCCAATTTGCCATCTGATCTAACTTCTGGAGGCAGTCAAAATGAGCCTTAGAATTCTTCCCTACCTTATTCCTGTGCTGAGATACAGGCTGCTCCAACCTGCTGTAAAATGCTTGATTTCGAGAGTGAGCGAAACTAATGAAAACATTGTTGGGGTAAAACCTAAAGGGAAAGACCTAGCACCAAATCCAATTTGCCATCTGATCTAACTTCTGGAGGCAGTCAAAATGAGCCTTAGAATTCTTCCCTACCTTATTCCTGTGCTGAGATACAGGCTGCTCCAACCTGCTGTAAAATGCTTGATTTCGAGAGTGAGCGAAACTAATGAAAACATTGTTGGGGTAAAACCTAAAGGGAAAGACCTAGCACCAAATCCAATTTGCCATCTGATCTAACTTCTGGAGGCAGTCAAAATGAGCCTTAGAATTCTTCCCTACCTTATTCCTGTGCTGAGATACAGGCTGCTCCAACCTGCTGTAAAATGCTTGATTTCGAGAGTGAGCGAAACTAATGAAAACATTGTTGGGGTAAAACCTAAAGGGAAAGACCTAGCACCAAATCCAATTTGCCATCTGATCTAACTTCTGGAGGCAGTCAAAATGAGCCTTAGAATTCTTCCCTACCTTATTCCTGTGCTGAGATACAGGCTGCTCCAACCTGCTGTAAAATGCTTGATTTCGAGAGTGAGCGAAACTAATGAAAACATTGTTGGGGTAAAACCTAAAGGGAAAGACCTAGCACCAAATCCAATTTGCCATCTGATCTAACTTCTGGAGGCAGTCAAAATGAGCCTTAGAATTCTTCCCTACCTTATTCCTGTGCTGAGATACAGGCTGCTCCAACCTGCTGTAAAATGCTTGATTTCGAGAGTGAGCGAAACTAATGAAAACATTGTTGGGGTAAAACCTAAAGGGAAAGACCTAGCACCAAATCCAATTTGCCATCTGATCTAACTTCTGGAGGCAGTCAAAATGAGCCTTAGAATTCTTCCCTACCTTATTCCTGTGCTGAGATACAGGCTGCTCCAACCTGCTGTAAAATGCTTGATTTCGAGAGTGAGCGAAACTAATGAAAACATTGTTGGGGTAAAACCTAAAGGGAAAGACCTAGCACCAAATCCAATTTGCCATCTGATCTAACTTCTGGAGGCAGTCAAAATGAGCCTTAGAATTCTTCCCTACCTTATTCCTGTGCTGAGATACAGGCTGCTCCAACCTGCTGTAAAATGCTTGATTTCGAGAGTGAGCGAAACTAATGAAAACATTGTTGGGGTAAAACCTAAAGGGAAAGACCTAGCACCAAATCCAATTTGCCATCTGATCTAACTTCTGGAGGCAGTCAAAATGAGCCTTAGAATTCTTCCCTACCTTATTCCTGTGCTGAGATACAGGCTGCTCCAACCTGCTGTAAAATGCTTGATTTCGAGAGTGAGCGAAACTAATGAAAACATTGTTGGGGTAAAACCTAAAGGGAAAGACCTAGCACCAAATCCAATTTGCCATCTGATCTAACTTCTGGAGGCAGTCAAAATGAGCCTTAGAATTCTTCCCTACCTTATTCCTGTGCTGAGATACAGGCTGCTCCAACCTGCTGTAAAATGCTTGATTTCGAGAGTGAGCGAAACTAATGAAAACATTGTTGGGGTAAAACCTAAAGGGAAAGACCTAGCACCAAATCCAATTTGCCATCTGATCTAACTTCTGGAGGCAGTCAAAATGAGCCTTAGAATTCTTCCCTACCTTATTCCTGTGCTGAGATACAGGCTGCTCCAACCTGCTGTAAAATGCTTGATTTCGAGAGTGAGCGAAACTAATGAAAACATTGTTGGGGTAAAACCTAAAGGGAAAGACCTAGCACCAAATCCAATTTGCCATCTGATCTAACTTCTGGAGGCAGTCAAAATGAGCCTTAGAATTCTTCCCTACCTTATTCCTGTGCTGAGATACAGGCTGCTCCAACCTGCTGTAAAATGCTTGATTTCGAGAGTGAGCGAAACTAATGAAAACATTGTTGGGGTAAAACCTAAAGGGAAAGACCTAGCACCAAATCCAATTTGCCATCTGATCTAACTTCTGGAGGCAGTCAAAATGAGCCTTAGAATTCTTCCCTACCTTATTCCTGTGCTGAGATACAGGCTGCTCCAACCTGCTGTAAAATGCTTGATTTCGAGAGTGAGCGAAACTAATGAAAACATTGTTGGGGTAAAACCTAAAGGGAAAGACCTAGCACCAAATCCAATTTGCCATCTGATCTAACTTCTGGAGGCAGTCAAAATGAGCCTTAGAATTCTTCCCTACCTTATTCCTGTGCTGAGATACAGGCTGCTCCAACCTGCTGTAAAATGCTTGATTTCGAGAGTGAGCGAAACTAATGAAAACATTGTTGGGGTAAAACCTAAAGGGAAAGACCTAGCACCAAATCCAATTTGCCATCTGATCTAACTTCTGGAGGCAGTCAAAATGAGCCTTAGAATTCTTCCCTACCTTATTCCTGTGCTGAGATACAGGCTGCTCCAACCTGCTGTAAAATGCTTGATTTCGAGAGTGAGCGAAACTAATGAAAACATTGTTGGGGTAAAACCTAAAGGGAAAGACCTAGCACCAAATCCAATTTGCCATCTGATCTAACTTCTGGAGGCAGTCAAAATGAGCCTTAGAATTCTTCCCTACCTTATTCCTGTGCTGAGATACAGGCTGCTCCAACCTGCTGTAAAATGCTTGATTTCGAGAGTGAGCGAAACTAATGAAAACATTGTTGGGGTAAAACCTAAAGGGAAAGACCTAGCACCAAATCCAATTTGCCATCTGATCTAACTTCTGGAGGCAGTCAAAATGAGCCTTAGAATTCTTCCCTACCTTATTCCTGTGCTGAGATACAGGCTGCTCCAACCTGCTGTAAAATGCTTGATTTCGAGAGTGAGCGAAACTAATGAAAACATTGTTGGGGTAAAACCTAAAGGGAAAGACCTAGCACCAAATCCAATTTGCCATCTGATCTAACTTCTGGAGGCAGTCAAAATGAGCCTTAGAATTCTTCCCTACCTTATTCCTGTGCTGAGATACAGGCTGCTCCAACCTGCTGTAAAATGCTTGATTTCGAGAGTGAGCGAAACTAATGAAAACATTGTTGGGGTAAAACCTAAAGGGAAAGACCTAGCACCAAATCCAATTTGCCATCTGATCTAACTTCTGGAGGCAGTCAAAATGAGCCTTAGAATTCTTCCCTACCTTATTCCTGTGCTGAGATACAGGCTGCTCCAACCTGCTGTAAAATGCTTGATTTCGAGAGTGAGCGAAACTAATGAAAACATTGTTGGGGTAAAACCTAAAGGGAAAGACCTAGCACCAAATCCAATTTGCCATCTGATCTAACTTCTGGAGGCAGTCAAAATGAGCCTTAGAATTCTTCCCTACCTTATTCCTGTGCTGAGATACAGGCTGCTCCAACCTGCTGTAAAATGCTTGATTTCGAGAGTGAGCGAAACTAATGAAAACATTGTTGGGGTAAAACCTAAAGGGAAAGACCTAGCACCAAATCCAATTTGCCATCTGATCTAACTTCTGGAGGCAGTCAAAATGAGCCTTAGAATTCTTCCCTACCTTATTCCTGTGCTGAGATACAGGCTGCTCCAACCTGCTGTAAAATGCTTGATTTCGAGAGTGAGCGAAACTAATGAAAACATTGTTGGGGTAAAACCTAAAGGGAAAGACCTAGCACCAAATCCAATTTGCCATCTGATCTAACTTCTGGAGGCAGTCAAAATGAGCCTTAGAATTCTTCCCTACCTTATTCCTGTGCTGAGATACAGGCTGCTCCAACCTGCTGTAAAATGCTTGATTTCGAGAGTGAGCGAAACTAATGAAAACATTGTTGGGGTAAAACCTAAAGGGAAAGACCTAGCACCAAATCCAATTTGCCATCTGATCTAACTTCTGGAGGCAGTCAAAATGAGCCTTAGAATTCTTCCCTACCTTATTCCTGTGCTGAGATACAGGCTGCTCCAACCTGCTGTAAAATGCTTGATTTCGAGAGTGAGCGAAACTAATGAAAACATTGTTGGGGTAAAACCTAAAGGGAAAGACCTAGCACCAAATCCAATTTGCCATCTGATCTAACTTCTGGAGGCAGTCAAAATGAGCCTTAGAATTCTTCCCTACCTTATTCCTGTGCTGAGATACAGGCTGCTCCAACCTGCTGTAAAATGCTTGATTTCGAGAGTGAGCGAAACTAATGAAAACATTGTTGGGGTAAAACCTAAAGGGAAAGACCTAGCACCAAATCCAATTTGCCATCTGATCTAACTTCTGGAGGCAGTCAAAATGAGCCTTAGAATTCTTCCCTACCTTATTCCTGTGCTGAGATACAGGCTGCTCCAACCTGCTGTAAAATGCTTGATTTCGAGAGTGAGCGAAACTAATGAAAACATTGTTGGGGTAAAACCTAAAGGGAAAGACCTAGCACCAAATCCAATTTGCCATCTGATCTAACTTCTGGAGGCAGTCAAAATGAGCCTTAGAATTCTTCCCTACCTTATTCCTGTGCTGAGATACAGGCTGCTCCAACCTGCTGTAAAATGCTTGATTTCGAGAGTGAGCGAAACTAATGAAAACATTGTTGGGGTAAAACCTAAAGGGAAAGACCTAGCACCAAATCCAATTTGCCATCTGATCTAACTTCTGGAGGCAGTCAAAATGAGCCTTAGAATTCTTCCCTACCTTATTCCTGTGCTGAGATACAGGCTGCTCCAACCTGCTGTAAAATGCTTGATTTCGAGAGTGAGCGAAACTAATGAAAACATTGTTGGGGTAAAACCTAAAGGGAAAGACCTAGCACCAAATCCAATTTGCCATCTGATCTAACTTCTGGAGGCAGTCAAAATGAGCCTTAGAATTCTTCCCTACCTTATTCCTGTGCTGAGATACAGGCTGCTCCAACCTGCTGTAAAATGCTTGATTTCGAGAGTGAGCGAAACTAATGAAAACATTGTTGGGGTAAAACCTAAAGGGAAAGACCTAGCACCAAATCCAATTTGCCATCTGATCTAACTTCTGGAGGCAGTCAAAATGAGCCTTAGAATTCTTCCCTACCTTATTCCTGTGCTGAGATACAGGCTGCTCCAACCTGCTGTAAAATGCTTGATTTCGAGAGTGAGCGAAACTAATGAAAACATTGTTGGGGTAAAACCTAAAGGGAAAGACCTAGCACCAAATCCAATTTGCCATCTGATCTAACTTCTGGAGGCAGTCAAAATGAGCCTTAGAATTCTTCCCTACCTTATTCCTGTGCTGAGATACAGGCTGCTCCAACCTGCTGTAAAATGCTTGATTTCGAGAGTGAGCGAAACTAATGAAAACATTGTTGGGGTAAAACCTAAAGGGAAAGACCTAGCACCAAATCCAATTTGCCATCTGATCTAACTTCTGGAGGCAGTCAAAATGAGCCTTAGAATTCTTCCCTACCTTATTCCTGTGCTGAGATACAGGCTGCTCCAACCTGCTGTAAAATGCTTGATTTCGAGAGTGAGCGAAACTAATGAAAACATTGTTGGGGTAAAACCTAAAGGGAAAGACCTAGCACCAAATCCAATTTGCCATCTGATCTAACTTCTGGAGGCAGTCAAAATGAGCCTTAGAATTCTTCCCTACCTTATTCCTGTGCTGAGATACAGGCTGCTCCAACCTGCTGTAAAATGCTTGATTTCGAGAGTGAGCGAAACTAATGAAAACATTGTTGGGGTAAAACCTAAAGGGAAAGACCTAGCACCAAATCCAATTTGCCATCTGATCTAACTTCTGGAGGCAGTCAAAATGAGCCTTAGAATTCTTCCCTACCTTATTCCTGTGCTGAGATACAGGCTGCTCCAACCTGCTGTAAAATGCTTGATTTCGAGAGTGAGCGAAACTAATGAAAACATTGTTGGGGTAAAACCTAAAGGGAAAGACCTAGCACCAAATCCAATTTGCCATCTGATCTAACTTCTGGAGGCAGTCAAAATGAGCCTTAGAATTCTTCCCTACCTTATTCCTGTGCTGAGATACAGGCTGCTCCAACCTGCTGTAAAATGCTTGATTTCGAGAGTGAGCGAAACTAATGAAAACATTGTTGGGGTAAAACCTAAAGGGAAAGACCTAGCACCAAATCCAATTTGCCATCTGATCTAACTTCTGGAGGCAGTCAAAATGAGCCTTAGAATTCTTCCCTACCTTATTCCTGTGCTGAGATACAGGCTGCTCCAACCTGCTGTAAAATGCTTGATTTCGAGAGTGAGCGAAACTAATGAAAACATTGTTGGGGTAAAACCTAAAGGGAAAGACCTAGCACCAAATCCAATTTGCCATCTGATCTAACTTCTGGAGGCAGTCAAAATGAGCCTTAGAATTCTTCCCTACCTTATTCCTGTGCTGAGATACAGGCTGCTCCAACCTGCTGTAAAATGCTTGATTTCGAGAGTGAGCGAAACTAATGAAAACATTGTTGGGGTAAAACCTAAAGGGAAAGACCTAGCACCAAATCCAATTTGCCATCTGATCTAACTTCTGGAGGCAGTCAAAATGAGCCTTAGAATTCTTCCCTACCTTATTCCTGTGCTGAGATACAGGCTGCTCCAACCTGCTGTAAAATGCTTGATTTCGAGAGTGAGCGAAACTAATGAAAACATTGTTGGGGTAAAACCTAAAGGGAAAGACCTAGCACCAAATCCAATTTGCCATCTGATCTAACTTCTGGAGGCAGTCAAAATGAGCCTTAGAATTCTTCCCTACCTTATTCCTGTGCTGAGATACAGGCTGCTCCAACCTGCTGTAAAATGCTTGATTTCGAGAGTGAGCGAAACTAATGAAAACATTGTTGGGGTAAAACCTAAAGGGAAAGACCTAGCACCAAATCCAATTTGCCATCTGATCTAACTTCTGGAGGCAGTCAAAATGATCCTTAGAATTCTTCCCTACCTTATTCCTGTGCTGAGATACAGGCTGCTCCAACCTGCTGTAAAATGCTTGATTTCGAGAGTGAGCGAAACTAATGAAAACATTGTTGGGGTAAAACCTAAAGGGAAAGACCTAGCACCAAATCCAATTTGCCATCTGATCTAACTTCTGGAGGCAGTCAAAATGATCCTTAGAATTCTTCCCTACCTTATTCCTGTGCTGAGATACAGGCTGCTCCAACCTGCTGTAAAATGCTTGATTTCGAGAGTGAGCGAAACTAATGAAAACATTGTTGGGGTAAAACCTAAAGGGAAAGACCTAGCACCAAATCCAATTTGCCATCTGATCTAACTTCTGGAGGCAGTCAAAATGAGCCTTAGAATTCTTCCCTACCTTATTCCTGTGCTGAGATACAGGCTGCTCCAACCTGCTGTAAAATGCTTGATTTCGAGAGTGAGCGAAACTAATGAAAACATTGTTGGGGTAAAACCTAAAGGGAAAGACCTAGCACCAAATCCAATTTGCCATCTGATCGTAACTTCTGGAGGCAGTCAAAATGAGCCTTAGAATTCTTCCCTACCTTATTCCTGTGCTGAGATACAGGCTGCTCCAACCTGCTGTAAAATGCTTGATTTCGAGAGTGAGCGAAACTAATGAAAACATTGTTGGGGTAAAACCTAAAGGGAAAGACCTAGCACCAAATCCAATTTGCCATCTGATCTAACTTCTGGAGGCAGTCAAAATGATCCTTAGAATTCTTCCCTACCTTATTCCTGTGCTGAGATACAGGCTGCTCCAACCTGCTGTAAAATGCTTGATTTCGAGAGTGAGCGAAACTAATGAAAACATTGTTGGGGTAAAACCTAAAGGGAAAGACCTAGCACCAAATCCAATTTGCCATCTGATGTAACTTCTGGAGGCAGTCAAAATGAGCCTTAGAATTCTTCCCTACCTTATTCCTGTGCTGAGATACAGGCTGCTCCAACCTGCTGTAAAATGCTTGATTTCGAGAGTGAGCGAAACTAATGAAAACATTGTTGGGGTAAAACCTAAAGGGAAAGACCTAGCACCAAATCCAATTTGCCATCTGATATAACTTCTGGAGGCAGTCAAAATGATCCTTAGAATTCTTCCCTACCTTATTCCTGTGCTGAGATACAGGCTGCTCCAACCTGCTGTAAAATGCTTGATTTCGAGAGTGAGCGAAACTAATGAAAACATTGTTGGGGTAAAACCTAAAGGGAAAGACCTAGCACCAAATCCAATTTGCCATCTGATCTAACTTCTGGAGGCAGTCAAAATGAGCCTTAGAATTCTTCCCTACCTTATTCCTGTGCTGAGATACAGGCTGCTCCAACCTGCTGTAAAATGCTTGATTTCGAGAGTGAGCGAAACTAATGAAAACATTGTTGGGGTAAAACCTAAAGGGAAAGACCTAGCACCAAATCCAATTTGCCATCTGATCTAACTTCTGGAGGCAGTCAAAATGAGCCTTAGAATTCTTCCCTACCTTATTCCTGTGCTGAGATACAGGCTGCTCCAACCTGCTGTAAAATGCTTGATTTCGAGAGTGAGCGAAACTAATGAAAACATTGTTGGGGTAAAACCTAAAGGGAAAGACCTAGCACCAAATCCAATTTGCCATCTGATCTAACTTCTGGAGGCAGTCAAAATGAGCCTTAGAATTCTTCCCTACCTTATTCCTGTGCTGAGATACAGGCTGCTCCAACCTGCTGTAAAATGCTTGATTTCGAGAGTGAGCGAAACTAATGAAAACATTGTTGGGGTAAAACCTAAAGGGAAAGACCTAGCACCAAATCCAATTTGCCATCTGATCTAACTTCTGGAGGCAGTCAAAATGATCCTTAGAATTCTTCCCTACCTTATTCCTGTGCTGAGATACAGGCTGCTCCAACCTGCTGTAAAATGCTTGATTTCGAGAGTGAGCGAAACTAATGAAAACATTGTTGGGGTAAAACCTAAAGGGAAAGACCTAGCACCAAATCCAATTTGCCATCTGATCTAACTTCTGGAGGCAGTCAAAATGATCCTTAGAATTCTTCCCTACCTTATTCCTGTGCTGAGATACAGGCTGCTCCAACCTGCTGTAAAATGCTTGATTTCGAGAGTGAGCGAAACTAATGAAAACATTGTTGGGGTAAAACCTAAAGGGAAAGACCTAGCACCAAATCCAATTTGCCATCTGATCTAACTTCTGGAGGCAGTCAAAATGAGCCTTAGAATTCTTCCCTACCTTATTCCTGTGCTGAGATACAGGCTGCTCCAACCTGCTGTAAAATGCTTGATTTCGAGAGTGAGCGAAACTAATGAAAACATTGTTGGGGTAAAACCTAAAGGGAAAGACCTAGCACCAAATCCAATTTGCCATCTGATCTAACTTCTGGAGGCAGTCAAAATGATCCTTAGAATTCTTCCCTACCTTATTCCTGTGCTGAGATACAGGCTGCTCCAACCTGCTGTAAAATGCTTGATTTCGAGAGTGAGCGAAACTAATGAAAACATTGTTGGGGTAAAACCTAAAGGGAAAGACCTAGCACCAAATCCAATTTGCCATCTGATCTAACTTCTGGAGGCAGTCAAAATGATCGCTTAGAATTCTTCCCTACCTTATTCCTGTGCTGAGATACAGGCTGCTCCAACCTGCTGTAAAATGCTTGATTTCGAGAGTGAGCGAAACTAATGAAAACATTGTTGGGGTAAAACCTAAAGGGAAAGACCTAGCACCAAATCCAATTTGCCATCTGATCTAACTTCTGGAGGCAGTCAAAATGATCCTTAGAATTCTTCCCTACCTTATTCCTGTGCTGAGATACAGGCTGCTCCAACCTGCTGTAAAATGCTTGATTTCGAGAGTGAGCGAAACTAATGAAAACATTGTTGGGGTAAAACCTAAAGGGAAAGACCTAGCACCAAATCCAATTTGCCATCTGATCTAACTTCTGGAGGCAGTCAAAATGATCCTTAGAATTCTTCCCTACCTTATTCCTGTGCTGAGATACAGGCTGCTCCAACCTGCTGTAAAATGCTTGATTTCGAGAGTGAGCGAAACTAATGAAAACATTGTTGGGGTAAAACCTAAAGGGAAAGACCTAGCACCAAATCCAATTTGCCATCTGATCTAACTTCTGGAGGCAGTCAAAATGAGCCTTAGAATTCTCCCTACCTTATTCCTGTGCTGAGATACAGGCTGCTCCAACCTGCTGTAAAATGCTTGATTTCGAGAGTGAGCGAAACTAATGAAAACATTGTTGGGGTAAAACCTAAAGGGAAAGACCTAGCACCAAATCCAATTTGCCATCTGATCTAACTTCTGGAGGCAGTCAAAATGAGCCTTAGAATTCTTCCCTACCTTATTCCTGTGCTGAGATACAGGCTGCTCCAACCTGCTGTAAAATGCTTGATTTCGAGAGTGAGCGAAACTAATGAAAACATTGTTGGGGTAAAACCTAAAGGGAAAGACCTAGCACCAAATCCAATTTGCCATCTGATCTAACTTCTGGAGGCAGTCAAAATGAGCCTTAGAATTCTTCCCTACCTTATTCCTGTGCTGAGATACAGGCTGCTCCAACCTGCTGTAAAATGCTTGATTTCGAGAGTGAGCGAAACTAATGAAAACATTGTTGGGGTAAAACCTAAAGGGAAAGACCTAGCACCAAATCCAATTTGCCATCTGATCTAACTTCTGGAGGCAGTCAAAATGAGCCTTAGAATTCTTCCCTACCTTATTCCTGTGCTGAGATACAGGCTGCTCCAACCTGCTGTAAAATGCTTGATTTCGAGAGTGAGCGAAACTAATGAAAACATTGTTGGGGTAAAACCTAAAGGGAAAGACCTAGCACCAAATCCAATTTGCCATCTGATCTAACTTCTGGAGGCAGTCAAAATGAGCCTTAGAATTCTTCCCTACCTTATTCCTGTGCTGAGATACAGGCTGCTCCAACCTGCTGTAAAATGCTTGATTTCGAGAGTGAGCGAAACTAATGAAAACATTGTTGGGGTAAAACCTAAAGGGAAAGACCTAGCACCAAATCCAATTTGCCATCTGATCTAACTTCTGGAGGCAGTCAAAATGAGCCTTAGAATTCTTCCCTACCTTATTCCTGTGCTGAGATACAGGCTGCTCCAACCTGCTGTAAAATGCTTGATTTCGAGAGTGAGCGAAACTAATGAAAACATTGTTGGGGTAAAACCTAAAGGGAAAGACCTAGCACCAAATCCAATTTGCCATCTGATCTAACTTCTGGAGGCAGTCAAAATGAGCCTTAGAATTCTTCCCTACCTTATTCCTGTGCTGAGATACAGGCTGCTCCAACCTGCTGTAAAATGCTTGATTTCGAGAGTGAGCGAAACTAATGAAAACATTGTTGGGGTAAAACCTAAAGGGAAAGACCTAGCACCAAATCCAATTTGCCATCTGATCTAACTTCTGGAGGCAGTCAAAATGAGCCTTAGAATTCTTCCCTACCTTATTCCTGTGCTGAGATACAGGCTGCTCCAACCTGCTGTAAAATGCTTGATTTCGAGAGTGAGCGAAACTAATGAAAACATTGTTGGGGTAAAACCTAAAGGGAAAGACCTAGCACCAAATCCAATTTGCCATCTGATCTAACTTCTGGAGGCAGTCAAAATGAGCCTTAGAATTCTTCCCTACCTTATTCCTGTGCTGAGATACAGGCTGCTCCAACCTGCTGTAAAATGCTTGATTTCGAGAGTGAGCGAAACTAATGAAAACATTGTTGGGGTAAAACCTAAAGGGAAAGACCTAGCACCAAATCCAATTTGCCATCTGATCTAACTTCTGGAGGCAGTCAAAATGAGCCTTAGAATTCTTCCCTACCTTATTCCTGTGCTGAGATACAGGCTGCTCCAACCTGCTGTAAAATGCTTGATTTCGAGAGTGAGCGAAACTAATGAAAACATTGTTGGGGTAAAACCTAAAGGGAAAGACCTAGCACCAAATCCAATTTGCCATCTGATCTAACTTCTGGAGGCAGTCAAAATGAGCCTTAGAATTCTTCCCTACCTTATTCCTGTGCTGAGATACAGGCTGCTCCAACCTGCTGTAAAATGCTTGATTTCGAGAGTGAGCGAAACTAATGAAAACATTGTTGGGGTAAAACCTAAAGGGAAAGACCTAGCACCAAATCCAATTTGCCATCTGATCTAACTTCTGGAGGCAGTCAAAATGAGCCTTAGAATTCTTCCCTACCTTATTCCTGTGCTGAGATACAGGCTGCTCCAACCTGCTGTAAAATGCTTGATTTCGAGAGTGAGCGAAACTAATGAAAACATTGTTGGGGTAAAACCTAAAGGGAAAGACCTAGCACCAAATCCAATTTGCCATCTGATCTAACTTCTGGAGGCAGTCAAAATGAGCCTTAGAATTCTTCCCTACCTTATTCCTGTGCTGAGATACAGGCTGCTCCAACCTGCTGTAAAATGCTTGATTTCGAGAGTGAGCGAAACTAATGAAAACATTGTTGGGGTAAAACCTAAAGGGAAAGACCTAGCACCAAATCCAATTTGCCATCTGATCTAACTTCTGGAGGCAGTCAAAATGAGCCTTAGAATTCTTCCCTACCTTATTCCTGTGCTGAGATACAGGCTGCTCCAACCTGCTGTAAAATGCTTGATTTCGAGAGTGAGCGAAACTAATGAAAACATTGTTGGGGTAAAACCTAAAGGGAAAGACCTAGCACCAAATCCAATTTGCCATCTGATCTAACTTCTGGAGGCAGTCAAAATGATCCTTAGAATTCTTCCCTACCTTATTCCTGTGCTGAGATACAGGCTGCTCCAACCTGCTGTAAAATGCTTGATTTCGAGAGTGAGCGAAACTAATGAAAACATTGTTGGGGTAAAACCTAAAGGGAAAGACCTAGCACCAAATCCAATTTGCCATCTGATCTAACTTCTGGAGGCAGTCAAAATGAGCCTTAGAATTCTTCCCTACCTTATTCCTGTGCTGAGATACAGGCTGCTCCAACCTGCTGTAAAATGCTTGATTTCGAGAGTGAGCGAAACTAATGAAAACATTGTTGGGGTAAAACCTAAAGGGAAAGACCTAGCACCAAATCCAATTTGCCATCTGATCTAACTTCTGGAGGCAGTCAAAATGAGCCTTAGAATTCTTCCCTACCTTATTCCTGTGCTGAGATACAGGCTGCTCCAACCTGCTGTAAAATGCTTGATTTCGAGAGTGAGCGAAACTAATGAAAACATTGTTGGGGTAAAACCTAAAGGGAAAGACCTAGCACCAAATCCAATTTGCCATCTGATCTAACTTCTGGAGGCAGTCAAAATGAGCCTTAGAATTCTTCCCTACCTTATTCCTGTGCTGAGATACAGGCTGCTCCAACCTGCTGTAAAATGCTTGATTTCGAGAGTGAGCGAAACTAATGAAAACATTGTTGGGGTAAAACCTAAAGGGAAAGACCTAGCACCAAATCCAATTTGCCATCTGATCTAACTTCTGGAGGCAGTCAAAATGAGCCTTAGAATTCTTCCCTACCTTATTCCTGTGCTGAGATACAGGCTGCTCCAACCTGCTGTAAAATGCTTGATTTCGAGAGTGAGCGAAACTAATGAAAACATTGTTGGGGTAAAACCTAAAGGGAAAGACCTAGCACCAAATCCAATTTGCCATCTGATCTAACTTCTGGAGGCAGTCAAAATGAGCCTTAGAATTCTTCCCTACCTTATTCCTGTGCTGAGATACAGGCTGCTCCAACCTGCTGTAAAATGCTTGATTTCGAGAGTGAGCGAAACTAATGAAAACATTGTTGGGGTAAAACCTAAAGGGAAAGACCTAGCACCAAATCCAATTTGCCATCTGATCTAACTTCTGGAGGCAGTCAAAATGATCCTTTGAATTCTTCATTACCTTATTCCTGTGCTGAGATACAGGCTGCTCCAACCTGCTGTAAAATGCTTGATTTCGAGAGTGAGCGAAACTAATGAAAACATTGTTGGGGTAAAACCTAAAGGGAAAGACCTAGCACCAAATCCAATTTGCCATCTGATCTAACTTCTGGAGGCAGTCAAAATGAGCCTTAGAATTCTTCCCTACCTTATTCCTGTGCTGAGATACAGGCTGCTCCAACCTGCTGTAAAATGCTTGATTTCGAGAGTGAGCGAAACTAATGAAAACATTGTTGGGGTAAAACCTAAAGGGAAAGACCTAGCACCAAATCCAATTTGCCATCTGATCTAACTTCTGGAGGCAGTCAAAATGAGCCTTAGAATTCTTCCCTACCTTATTCCTGTGCTGAGATACAGGCTGCTCCAACCTGCTGTAAAATGCTTGATTTCGAGAGTGAGCGAAACTAATGAAAACATTGTTGGGGTAAAACCTAAAGGGAAAGACCTAGCACCAAATCCAATTTGCCATCTGATCTAACTTCTGGAGGCAGTCAAAATGATCCTTAGAATTCTTCCCTACCTTATTCCTGTGCTGAGATACAGGCTGCTCCAACCTGCTGTAAAATGCTTGATTTCGAGAGTGAGCGAAACTAATGAAAACATTGTTGGGGTAAAACCTAAAGGGAAAGACCTAGCACCAAATCCAATTTGCCATCTGATCTAACTTCTGGAGGCAGTCAAAATGAGCCTTAGAATTCTTCCCTACCTTATTCCTGTGCTGAGATACAGGCTGCTCCAACCTGCTGTAAAATGCTTGATTTCGAGAGTGAGCGAAACTAATGAAAACATTGTTGGGGTAAAACCTAAAGGGAAAGACCTAGCACCAAATCCAATTTGCCATCTGATCTAACTTCTGGAGGCAGTCAAAATGAGCCTTAGAATTCTTCCCTACCTTATTCCTGTGCTGAGATACAGGCTGCTCCAACCTGCTGTAAAATGCTTGATTTCGAGAGTGAGCGAAACTAATGAAAACATTGTTGGGGTAAAACCTAAAGGGAAAGACCTAGCACCAAATCCAATTTGCCATCTGATCTAACTTCTGGAGGCAGTCAAAATGATCCTTAGAATTCTTCCCTACCTTATTCCTGTGCTGAGATACAGGCTGCTCCAACCTGCTGTAAAATGCTTGATTTCGAGAGTGAGCGAAACTAATGAAAACATTGTTGGGGTAAAACCTAAAGGGAAAGACCTAGCACCAAATCCAATTTGCCATCTGATCTAACTTCTGGAGGCAGTCAAAATGAGCCTTAGAATTCTTCCCTACCTTATTCCTGTGCTGAGATACAGGCTGCTCCAACCTGCTGTAAAATGCTTGATTTTGAGAGTGAGCGAAACTAATGAAAACATTGTTGGGGTAAAACCTAAAGGGAAAGACCTAGCACCAAATCCAATTTGCCATCTGATCTAACTTCTGGAGGCAGTCAAAATGAGCCTTAGAATTCTTCCCTACCTTATTCCTGTGCTGAGATACAGGCTGCTCCAACCTGCTGTAAAATGCTTGATTTCGAGAGTGAGCGAAACTAATGAAAACATTGTTGGGGTAAAACCTAAAGGGAAAGACCTAGCACCAAATCCAATTTGCCATCTGATCTAACTTCTGGAGGCAGTCAAAATGAGCCTTAGAATTCTTCCCTACCTTATTCCTGTGCTGAGATACAGGCTGCTCCAACCTGCTGTAAAATGCTTGATTTCGAGAGTGAGCGAAACTAATGAAAACATTGTTGGGGTAAAACCTAAAGGGAAAGACCTAGCACCAAATCCAATTTGCCATCTGATCTAACTTCTGGAGGCAGTCAAAATGAGCCTTAGAATTCTTCCCTACCTTATTCCTGTGCTGAGATACAGGCTGCTCCAACCTGCTGTAAAATGCTTGATTTCGAGAGTGAGCGAAACTAATGAAAACATTGTTGGGGTAAAACCTTAAGGGAAAGACCTAGCACCAAATCCAATTTGCCATCTGATCTAACTTCTGGAGGCAGTCAAAATGAGCCTTAGAATTCTTCCCTACCTTATTCCTGTGCTGAGATACAGGCTGCTCCAACCTGCTGTAAAATGCTTGATTTCGAGAGTGAGCGAAACTAATGAAAACATTGTTGGGGTAAAACCTAAAGGGAAAGACCTAGCACCAAATCCAATTTGCCATCTGATCTAACTTCTGGAGGCAGTCAAAATGAGCCTTAGAATTCTTCCCTACCTTATTCCTGTGCTGAGATACAGGCTGCTCCAACCTGCTGTAAAATGCTTGATTTCGAGAGTGAGCGAAACTAATGAAAACATTGTTGGGGTAAAACCTAAAGGGAAAGACCTAGCACCAAATCCAATTTGCCATCTGATCTAACTTCTGGAGGCAGTCAAAATGAGCCTTAGAATTCTTCCCTACCTTATTCCTGTGCTGAGATACAGGCTGCTCCAACCTGCTGTAAAATGCTTGATTTTGAGAGTGAGTGAAACTAATGAAAACATTGTTGGGGTAAAACCTAAAGGGAAAGACCTAGCACCAAATCCAATTTGCCATCTGATCTAACTTCTGGAGGCAGTCAAAATGAGCCTTAGAATTCTTCCCTACCTTATTCCTGTGCTGAGATACAGGCTGCTCCAACCTGCTGTAAAATGCTTGATTTCGAGAGTGAGCGAAACTAATGAAAACATTGTTGGGGTAAAACCTAAAGGGAAAGACCTAGCACCAAATCCAATTTGCCATCTGATCTAACTTCTGGAGGCAGTCAAAATGAGCCTTAGAATTCTTCCCTACCTTATTCCTGTGCTGAGATACAGGCTGCTCCAACCTGCTGTAAAATGCTTGATTTCGAGAGTGAGCGAAACTAATGAAAACATTGTTGGGGTAAAACCTAAAGGGAAAGACCTAGCACCAAATCCAATTTGCCATCTGATCTAACTTCTGGAGGCAGTCAAAATGAGCCTTAGAATTCTTCCCTACCTTATTCCTGTGCTGAGATACAGGCTGCTCCAACCTGCTGTAAAATGCTTGATTTCGAGAGTGAGCGAAACTAATGAAAACATTGTTGGGGTAAAACCTAAAGGGAAAGACCTAGCACCAAATCCAATTTGCCATCTGATCTAACTTCTGGAGGCAGTCAAAATGAGCCTTAGAATTCTTCCCTACCTTATTCCTGTGCTGAGATACAGGCTGCTCCAACCTGCTGTAAAATGCTTGATTTCGAGAGTGAGCGAAACTAATGAAAACATTGTTGGGGTAAAACCTAAAGGGAAAGACCTAGCACCAAATCCAATTTGCCATCTGATCTAACTTCTGGAGGCAGTCAAAATGAGCCTTAGAATTCTTCCCTACCTTATTCCTGTGCTGAGATACAGGCTGCTCCAACCTGCTGTAAAATGCTTGATTTCGAGAGTGAGCGAAACTAATGAAAACATTGTTGGGGTAAAACCTAAAGGGAAAGACCTAGCACCAAATCCAATTTGCCATCTGATCTAACTTCTGGAGGCAGTCAAAATGAGCCTTAGAATTCTTCCCTACCTTATTCCTGTGCTGAGATACAGGCTGCTCCAACCTGCTGTAAAATGCTTGATTTCGAGAGTGAGCGAAACTAATGAAAACATTGTTGGGGTAAAACCTTAAGGGAAAGACCTAGCACCAAATCCAATTTGCCATCTGATCTAACTTCTGGAGGCAGTCAAAATGAGCCTTAGAATTCTTCCCTACCTTATTCCTGTGCTGAGATACAGGCTGCTCCAACCTGCTGTAAAATGCTTGATTTCGAGAGTGAGCGAAACTAATGAAAACATTGTTGGGGTAAAACCTAAAGGGAAAGACCTAGCACCAAATCCAATTTGCCATCTGATCTAACTTCTGGAGGCAGTCAAAATGAGCCTTAGAATTCTTCCCTACCTTATTCCTGTGCTGAGATACAGGCTGCTCCAACCTGCTGTAAAATGCTTGATTTCGAGAGTGAGCGAAACTAATGAAAACATTGTTGGGGTAAAACCTAAAGGGAAAGACCTAGCACCAAATCCAATTTGCCATCTGATCTAACTTCTGGAGGCAGTCAAAATGAGCCTTAGAATTCTTCCCTACCTTATTCCTGTGCTGAGATACAGGCTGCTCCAACCTGCTGTAAAATGCTTGATTTTGAGAGTGAGTGAAACTAATGAAAACATTGTTGGGGTAAAACCTAAAGGGAAAGACCTAGCACCAAATCCAATTTGCCATCTGATCTAACTTCTGGAGGCAGTCAAAATGAGCCTTAGAATTCTTCCCTACCTTATTCCTGTGCTGAGATACAGGCTGCTCCAACCTGCTGTAAAATGCTTGATTTCGAGAGTGAGCGAAACTAATGAAAACATTGTTGGGGTAAAACCTAAAGGGAAAGACCTAGCACCAAATCCAATTTGCCATCTGATCTAACTTCTGGAGGCAGTCAAAATGAGCCTTAGAATTCTTCCCTACCTTATTCCTGTGCTGAGATACAGGCTGCTCCAACCTGCTGTAAAATGCTTGATTTCGAGAGTGAGCGAAACTAATGAAAACATTGTTGGGGTAAAACCTAAAGGGAAAGACCTAGCACCAAATCCAATTTGCCATCTGATCTAACTTCTGGAGGCAGTCAAAATGAGCCTTAGAATTCTTCCCTACCTTATTCCTGTGCTGAGATACAGGCTGCTCCAACCTGCTGTAAAATGCTTGATTTCGAGAGTGAGCGAAACTAATGAAAACATTGTTGGGGTAAAACCTAAAGGGAAAGACCTAGCACCAAATCCAATTTGCCATCTGATCTAACTTCTGGAGGCAGTCAAAATGATCCTTAGAATTCTTCCCTACCTTATTCCTGTGCTGAGATACAGGCTGCTCCAACCTGCTGTAAAATGCTTGATTTCGAGAGTGAGCGAAACTAATGAAAACATTGTTGGGGTAAAACCTAAAGGGAAAGACCTAGCACCAAATCCAATTTGCCATCTGATCTAACTTCTGGAGGCAGTCAAAATGATCCTTAGAATTCTTCCCTACCTTATTCCTGTGCTGAGATACAGGCTGCTCCAACCTGCTGTAAAATGCTTGATTTCGAGAGTGAGCGAAACTAATGAAAACATTGTTGGGGTAAAACCTAAAGGGAAAGACCTAGCACCAAATCCAATTTGCCATCTGATCTAACTTCTGGAGGCAGTCAAAATGATCCTTAGAATTCTTCCCTACCTTATTCCTGTGCTGAGATACAGGCTGCTCCAACCTGCTGTAAAATGCTTGATTTCGAGAGTGAGCGAAACTAATGAAAACATTGTTGGGGTAAAACCTAAAGGGAAAGACCTAGCACCAAATCCAATTTGCCATCTGATCTAACTTCTGGAGGCAGTCAAAATGAGCCTTAGAATTCTTCCCTACCTTATTCCTGTGCTGAGATACAGGCTGCTCCATCCTGCTGTAAAATGCTTGATTTCGAGAGTGAGCGAAACTAATGAAAACATTGTTGGGGTAAAACCTAAAGGGAAAGACCTAGCACCAAATCCAATTTGCCATCTGATCTAACTTCTGGAGGCAGTCAAAATGAGCCTTAGAATTCTTCCCTACCTTATTCCTGTGCTGAGATACAGGCTGCTCCAACCTGCTGTAAAATGCTTGATTTCGAGAGTGAGCGAAACTAATGAAAACATTGTTGGGGTAAAACCTAAAGGGAAAGACCTAGCACCAAATCCAATTTGCCATCTGATCTAACTTCTGGAGGCAGTCAAAATGAGCCTTAGAATTCTTCCCTACCTTATTCCTGTGCTGAGATACAGGCTGCTCCAACCTGCTGTAAAATGCTTGATTTCGAGAGTGAGCGAAACTAATGAAAACATTGTTGGGGTAAAACCTAAAGGGAAAGACCTAGCACCAAATCCAATTTGCCATCTGATCTAACTTCTGGAGGCAGTCAAAATGATCCTTTGAATTCTTCATTACCTTATTCCTGTGCTGAGATACAGGCTGCTCCAACCTGCTGTAAAATGCTTGATTTCGAGAGTGAGCGAAACTAATGAAAACATTGTTGGGGTAAAACCTAAAGGGAAAGACCTAGCACCAAATCCAATTTGCCATCTGATCTAACTTCTGGAGGCAGTCAAAATGAGCCTTAGAATTCTTCCCTACCTTATTCCTGTGCTGAGATACAGGCTGCTCCAACCTGCTGTAAAATGCTTGATTTCGAGAGTGAGCGAAACTAATGAAAACATTGTTGGGGTAAAACCTAAAGGGAAAGACCTAGCACCAAATCCAATTTGCCATCTGATCTAACTTCTGGAGGCAGTCAAAATGAGCCTTAGAATTCTTCCCTACCTTATTCCTGTGCTGAGATACAGGCTGCTCCAACCTGCTGTAAAATGCTTGATTTCGAGAGTGAGCGAAACTAATGAAAACATTGTTGGGGTAAAACCTAAAGGGAAAGACCTAGCACCAAATCCAATTTGCCATCTGATCTAACTTCTGGAGGCAGTCAAAATGAGCCTTAGAATTCTTCCCTACCTTATTCCTGTGCTGAGATACAGGCTGCTCCAACCTGCTGTAAAATGCTTGATTTCGAGAGTGAGCGAAACTAATGAAAACATTGTTGGGGTAAAACCTAAAGGGAAAGACCTAGCACCAAATCCAATTTGCCATCTGATCTAACTTCTGGAGGCAGTCAAAATGAGCCTTAGAATTCTTCCCTACCTTATTCCTGTGCTGAGATACAGGCTGCTCCAACCTGCTGTAAAATGCTTGATTTCGAGAGTGAGCGAAACTAATGAAAACATTGTTGGGGTAAAACCTAAAGGGAAAGACCTAGCACCAAATCCAATTTGCCATCTGATCTAACTTCTGGAGGCAGTCAAAATGAGCCTTAGAATTCTTCCCTACCTTATTCCTGTGCTGAGATACAGGCTGCTCCAACCTGCTGTAAAATGCTTGATTTCGAGAGTGAGCGAAACTAATGAAAACATTGTTGGGGTAAAACCTAAAGGGAAAGACCTAGCACCAAATCCAATTTGCCATCTGATCTAACTTCTGGAGGCAGTCAAAATGAGCCTTAGAATTCTTCCCTACCTTATTCCTGTGCTGAGATACAGGCTGCTCCAACCTGCTGTAAAATGCTTGATTTCGAGAGTGAGCGAAACTAATGAAAACATTGTTGGGGTAAAACCTAAAGGGAAAGACCTAGCACCAAATCCAATTTGCCATCTGATCTAACTTCTGGAGGCAGTCAAAATGAGCCTTAGAATTCTTCCCTACCTTATTCCTGTGCTGAGATACAGGCTGCTCCAACCTGCTGTAAAATGCTTGATTTCGAGAGTGAGCGAAACTAATGAAAACATTGTTGGGGTAAAACCTAAAGGGAAAGACCTAGCACCAAATCCAATTTGCCATCTGATCTAACTTCTGGAGGCAGTCAAAATGAGCCTTAGAATTCTTCCCTACCTTATTCCTGTGCTGAGATACAGGCTGCTCCAACCTGCTGTAAAATGCTTGATTTCGAGAGTGAGCGAAACTAATGAAAACATTGTTGGGGTAAAACCTAAAGGGAAAGACCTAGCACCAAATCCAATTTGCCATCTGATCTAACTTCTGGAGGCAGTCAAAATGATCCTTAGAATTCTTCCCTACCTTATTCCTGTGCTGAGATACAGGCTGCTCCAACCTGCTGTAAAATGCTTGATTTCGAGAGTGAGCAAAACTAATGAAAACATTGTTGGGGTAAAACCTAAAGGGAAAGACCTAGCACCAAATCCAATTTGCCATCTGATCTAACTTCTGGAGGCAGTCAAAATGAGCCTTAGAATTCTTCCCTACCTTATTCCTGTGCTGAGATACAGGCTGCTCCAACCTGCTGTAAAATGCTTGATTTCGAGAGTGAGCGAAACTAATGAAAACATTGTTGGGGTAAAACCTAAAGGGAAAGACCTAGCACCAAATCCAATTTGCCATCTGATCTAACTTCTGGAGGCAGTCAAAATGAGCCTTAGAATTCTTCCCTACCTTATTCCTGTGCTGAGATACAGGCTGCTCCAACCTGCTGTAAAATGCTTGATTTCGAGAGTGAGCGAAACTAATGAAAACATTGTTGGGGTAAAACCTAAAGGGAAAGACCTAGCACCAAATCCAATTTGCCATCTGATCTAACTTCTGGAGGCAGTCAAAATGAGCCTTAGAATTCTTCCCTACCTTATTCCTGTGCTGAGATACAGGCTGCTCCAACCTGCTGTAAAATGCTTGATTTCGAGAGTGAGCGAAACTAATGAAAACATTGTTGGGGTAAAACCTAAAGGGAAAGACCTAGCACCAAATCCAATTTGCCATCTGATCTAACTTCTGGAGGCAGTCAAAATGAGCCTTAGAATTCTTCCCTACCTTATTCCTGTGCTGAGATACAGGCTGCTCCAACCTGCTGTAAAATGCTTGATTTCGAGAGTGAGCGAAACTAATGAAAACATTGTTGGGGTAAAACCTAAAGGGAAAGACCTAGCACCAAATCCAATTTGCCATCTGATCTAACTTCTGGAGGCAGTCAAAATGAGCCTTAGAATTCTTCCCTACCTTATTCCTGTGCTGAGATACAGGCTGCTCCAACCTGCTGTAAAATGCTTGATTTCGAGAGTGAGCGAAACTAATGAAAACATTGTTGGGGTAAAACCTAAAGGGAAAGACCTAGCACCAAATCCAATTTGCCATCTGATCTAACTTCTGGAGGCAGTCAAAATGAGCCTTAGAATTCTTCCCTACCTTATTCCTGTGCTGAGATACAGGCTGCTCCAACCTGCTGTAAAATGCTTGATTTCGAGAGTGAGCGAAACTAATGAAAACATTGTTGGGGTAAAACCTAAAGGGAAAGACCTAGCACCAAATCCAATTTGCCATCTGATCTAACTTCTGGAGGCAGTCAAAATGAGCCTTAGAATTCTTCCCTACCTTATTCCTGTGCTGAGATACAGGCTGCTCCAACCTGCTGTAAAATGCTTGATTTCGAGAGTGAGCGAAACTAATGAAAACATTGTTGGGGTAAAACCTTAAGGGAAAGACCTAGCACCAAATCCAATTTGCCATCTGATCTAACTTCTGGAGGCAGTCAAAATGAGCCTTAGAATTCTTCCCTACCTTATTCCTGTGCTGAGATACAGGCTGCTCCAACCTGCTGTAAAATGCTTGATTTCGAGAGTGAGCGAAACTAATGAAAACATTGTTGGGGTAAAACCTAAAGGGAAAGACCTAGCACCAAATCCAATTTGCCATCTGATCTAACTTCTGGAGGCAGTCAAAATGAGCCTTAGAATTCTTCCCTACCTTATTCCTGTGCTGAGATACAGGCTGCTCCAACCTGCTGTAAAATGCTTGATTTCGAGAGTGAGCGAAACTAATGAAAACATTGTTGGGGTAAAACCTAAAGGGAAAGACCTAGCACCAAATCCAATTTGCCATCTGATCTAACTTCTGGAGGCAGTCAAAATGAGCCTTAGAATTCTTCCCTACCTTATTCCTGTGCTGAGATACAGGCTGCTCCAACCTGCTGTAAAATGCTTGATTTCGAGAGTGAGCGAAACTAATGAAAACATTGTTGGGGTAAAACCTAAAGGGAAAGACCTAGCACCAAATCCAATTTGCCATCTGATCTAACTTCTGGAGGCAGTCAAAATGAGCCTTAGAATTCTTCCCTACCTTATTCCTGTGCTGAGATACAGGCTGCTCCAACCTGCTGTAAAATGCTTGATTTCGAGAGTGAGCGAAACTAATGAAAACATTGTTGGGGTAAAACCTAAAGGGAAAGACCTAGCACCAAATCCAATTTGCCATCTGATCTAACTTCTGGAGGCAGTCAAAATGAGCCTTAGAATTCTTCCCTACCTTATTCCTGTGCTGAGATACAGGCTGCTCCAACCTGCTGTAAAATGCTTGATTTCGAGAGTGAGCGAAACTAATGAAAACATTGTTGGGGTAAAACCTAAAGGGAAAGACCTAGCACCAAATCCAATTTGCCATCTGATCTAACTTCTGGAGGCAGTCAAAATGAGCCTTAGAATTCTTCCCTACCTTATTCCTGTGCTGAGATACAGGCTGCTCCAACCTGCTGTAAAATGCTTGATTTCGAGAGTGAGCGAAACTAATGAAAACATTGTTGGGGTAAAACCTAAAGGGAAAGACCTAGCACCAAATCCAATTTGCCATCTGATCTAACTTCTGGAGGCAGTCAAAATGAGCCTTAGAATTCTTCCCTACCTTATTCCTGTGCTGAGATACAGGCTGCTCCAACCTGCTGTAAAATGCTTGATTTCGAGAGTGAGCGAAACTAATGAAAACATTGTTGGGGTAAAACCTAAAGGGAAAGACCTAGCACCAAATCCAATTTGCCATCTGATCTAACTTCTGGAGGCAGTCAAAATGAGCCTTAGAATTCTTCCCTACCTTATTCCTGTGCTGAGATACAGGCTGCTCCAACCTGCTGTAAAATGCTTGATTTCGAGAGTGAGCGAAACTAATGAAAACATTGTTGGGGTAAAACCTAAAGGGAAAGACCTAGCACCAAATCCAATTTGCCATCTGATCTAACTTCTGGAGGCAGTCAAAATGAGCCTTAGAATTCTTCCCTACCTTATTCCTGTGCTGAGATACAGGCTGCTCCAACCTGCTGTAAAATGCTTGATTTCGAGAGTGAGCGAAACTAATGAAAACATTGTTGGGGTAAAACCTAAAGGGAAAGACCTAGCACCAAATCCAATTTGCCATCTGATCTAACTTCTGGAGGCAGTCAAAATGAGCCTTAGAATTCTTCCCTACCTTATTCCTGTGCTGAGATACAGGCTGCTCCAACCTGCTGTAAAATGCTTGATTTCGAGAGTGAGCGAAACTAATGAAAACATTGTTGGGGTAAAACCTAAAGGGAAAGACCTAGCACCAAATCCAATTTGCCATCTGATCTAACTTCTGGAGGCAGTCAAAATGAGCCTTAGAATTCTTCCCTACCTTATTCCTGTGCTGAGATACAGGCTGCTCCAACCTGCTGTAAAATGCTTGATTTCGAGAGTGAGCGAAACTAATGAAAACATTGTTGGGGTAAAACCTAAAGGGAAAGACCTAGCACCAAATCCAATTTGCCATCTGATCTAACTTCTGGAGGCAGTCAAAATGAGCCTTAGAATTCTTCCCTACCTTATTCCTGTGCTGAGATACAGGCTGCTCCAACCTGCTGTAAAATGCTTGATTTCGAGAGTGAGCGAAACTAATGAAAACATTGTTGGGGTAAAACCTAAAGGGAAAGACCTAGCACCAAATCCAATTTGCCATCTGATCTAACTTCTGGAGGCAGTCAAAATGAGCCTTAGAATTCTTCCCTACCTTATTCCTGTGCTGAGATACAGGCTGCTCCAACCTGCTGTAAAATGCTTGATTTCGAGAGTGAGCGAAACTAATGAAAACATTGTTGGGGTAAAACCTAAAGGGAAAGACCTAGCACCAAATCCAATTTGCCATCTGATCTAACTTCTGGAGGCAGTCAAAATGAGCCTTAGAATTCTTCCCTACCTTATTCCTGTGCTGAGATACAGGCTGCTCCAACCTGCTGTAAAATGCTTGATTTCGAGAGTGAGCGAAACTAATGAAAACATTGTTGGGGTAAAACCTAAAGGGAAAGACCTAGCACCAAATCCAATTTGCCATCTGATCTAACTTCTGGAGGCAGTCAAAATGAGCCTTAGAATTCTTCCCTACCTTATTCCTGTGCTGAGATACAGGCTGCTCCAACCTGCTGTAAAATGCTTGATTTCGAGAGTGAGCGAAACTAATGAAAACATTGTTGGGGTAAAACCTAAAGGGAAAGACCTAGCACCAAATCCAATTTGCCATCTGATCTAACTTCTGGAGGCAGTCAAAATGAGCCTTAGAATTCTTCCCTACCTTATTCCTGTGCTGAGATACAGGCTGCTCCAACCTGCTGTAAAATGCTTGATTTCGAGAGTGAGCGAAACTAATGAAAACATTGTTGGGGTAAAACCTAAAGGGAAAGACCTAGCACCAAATCCAATTTGCCATCTGATCTAACTTCTGGAGGCAGTCAAAATGAGCCTTAGAATTCTTCCCTACCTTATTCCTGTGCTGTGATACAGGCTGCTCCAACCTGCTGTAAAATGCTTGATTTCGAGAGTGAGCGAAACTAATGAAAACATTGTTGGGGTAAAACCTAAAGGGAAAGACCTAGCACCAAATCCAATTTGCCATCTGATCTAACTTCTGGAGGCAGTCAAAATGAGCCTTAGAATTCTTCCCTACCTTATTCCTGTGCTGAGATACAGGCTGCTCCAACCTGCTGTAAAATGCTTGATTTCGAGAGTGAGCGAAACTAATGAAAACATTGTTGGGGTAAAACCTAAAGGGAAAGACCTAGCACCAAATCCAATTTGCCATCTGATCTAACTTCTGGAGGCAGTCAAAATGAGCCTTAGAATTCTTCCCTACCTTATTCCTGTGCTGAGATACAGGCTGCTCCAACCTGCTGTAAAATGCTTGATTTCGAGAGTGAGCGAAACTAATGAAAACATTGTTGGGGTAAAACCTAAAGGGAAAGACCTAGCACCAAATCCAATTTGCCATCTGATCTAACTTCTGGAGGCAGTCAAAATGAGCCTTAGAATTCTTCCCTACCTTATTCCTGTGCTGAGATACAGGCTGCTCCAACCTGCTGTAAAATGCTTGATTTCGAGAGTGAGCGAAACTAATGAAAACATTGTTGGGGTAAAACCTAAAGGGAAAGACCTAGCACCAAATCCAATTTGCCATCTGATCTAACTTCTGGAGGCAGTCAAAATGAGCCTTAGAATTCTTCCCTACCTTATTCCTGTGCTGAGATACAGGCTGCTCCAACCTGCTGTAAAATGCTTGATTTCGAGAGTGAGCGAAACTAATGAAAACATTGTTGGGGTAAAACCTAAAGGGAAAGACCTAGCACCAAATCCAATTTGCCATCTGATCTAACTTCTGGAGGCAGTCAAAATGAGCCTTAGAATTCTTCCCTACCTTATTCCTGTGCTGAGATACAGGCTGCTCCAACCTGCTGTAAAATGCTTGATTTCGAGAGTGAGCGAAACTAATGAAAACATTGTTGGGGTAAAACCTAAAGGGAAAGACCTAGCACCAAATCCAATTTGCCATCTGATCTAACTTCTGGAGGCAGTCAAAATGAGCCTTAGAATTCTTCCCTACCTTATTCCTGTGCTGAGATACAGGCTGCTCCAACCTGCTGTAAAATGCTTGATTTCGAGAGTGAGCGAAACTAATGAAAACATTGTTGGGGTAAAACCTAAAGGGAAAGACCTAGCACCAAATCCAATTTGCCATCTGATCTAACTTCTGGAGGCAGTCAAAATGAGCCTTAGAATTCTTCCCTACCTTATTCCTGTGCTGAGATACAGGCTGCTCCAACCTGCTGTAAAATGCTTGATTTCGAGAGTGAGCGAAACTAATGAAAACATTGTTGGGGTAAAACCTAAAGGGAAAGACCTAGCACCAAATCCAATTTGCCATCTGATCTAACTTCTGGAGGCAGTCAAAATGAGCCTTAGAATTCTTCCCTACCTTATTCCTGTGCTGAGATACAGGCTGCTCCAACCTGCTGTAAAATGCTTGATTTCGAGAGTGAGCGAAACTAATGAAAACATTGTTGGGGTAAAACCTAAAGGGAAAGACCTAGCACCAAATCCAATTTGCCATCTGATCTAACTTCTGGAGGCAGTCAAAATGAGCCTTAGAATTCTTCCCTACCTTATTCCTGTGCTGAGATACAGGCTGCTCCAACCTGCTGTAAAATGCTTGATTTCGAGAGTGAGCGAAACTAATGAAAACATTGTTGGGGTAAAACCTAAAGGGAAAGACCTAGCACCAAATCCAATTTGCCATCTGATCTAACTTCTGGAGGCAGTCAAAATGAGCCTTAGAATTCTTCCCTACCTTATTCCTGTGCTGAGATACAGGCTGCTCCAACCTGCTGTAAAATGCTTGATTTCGAGAGTGAGCGAAACTAATGAAAACATTGTTGGGGTAAAACCTAAAGGGAAAGACCTAGCACCAAATCCAATTTGCCATCTGATCTAACTTCTGGAGGCAGTCAAAATGAGCCTTAGAATTCTTCCCTACCTTATTCCTGTGCTGAGATACAGGCTGCTCCAACCTGCTGTAAAATGCTTGATTTCGAGAGTGAGCGAAACTAATGAAAACATTGTTGGGGTAAAACCTAAAGGGAAAGACCTAGCACCAAATCCAATTTGCCATCTGATCTAACTTCTGGAGGCAGTCAAAATGAGCCTTAGAATTCTTCCCTACCTTATTCCTGTGCTGAGATACAGGCTGCTCCAACCTGCTGTAAAATGCTTGATTTCGAGAGTGAGCGAAACTAATGAAAACATTGTTGGGGTAAAACCTAAAGGGAAAGACCTAGCACCAAATCCAATTTGCCATCTGATCTAACTTCTGGAGGCAGTCAAAATGAGCCTTAGAATTCTTCCCTACCTTATTCCTGTGCTGAGATACAGGCTGCTCCAACCTGCTGTAAAATGCTTGATTTCGAGAGTGAGCGAAACTAATGAAAACATTGTTGGGGTAAAACCTAAAGGGAAAGACCTAGCACCAAATCCAATTTGCCATCTGATCTAACTTCTGGAGGCAGTCAAAATGAGCCTTAGAATTCTTCCCTACCTTATTCCTGTGCTGAGATACAGGCTGCTCCAACCTGCTGTAAAATGCTTGATTTCGAGAGTGAGCGAAACTAATGAAAACATTGTTGGGGTAAAACCTAAAGGGAAAGACCTAGCACCAAATCCAATTTGCCATCTGATCTAACTTCTGGAGGCAGTCAAAATGAGCCTTAGAATTCTTCCCTACCTTATTCCTGTGCTGAGATACAGGCTGCTCCAACCTGCTGTAAAATGCTTGATTTCGAGAGTGAGCGAAACTAATGAAAACATTGTTGGGGTAAAACCTAAAGGGAAAGACCTAGCACCAAATCCAATTTGCCATCTGATCTAACTTCTGGAGGCAGTCAAAATGAGCCTTAGAATTCTTCCCTACCTTATTCCTGTGCTGAGATACAGGCTGCTCCAACCTGCTGTAAAATGCTTGATTTCGAGAGTGAGCGAAACTAATGAAAACATTGTTGGGGTAAAACCTAAAGGGAAAGACCTAGCACCAAATCCAATTTGCCATCTGATCTAACTTCTGGAGGCAGTCAAAATGAGCCTTAGAATTCTTCCCTACCTTATTCCTGTGCTGAGATACAGGCTGCTCCAACCTGCTGTAAAATGCTTGATTTCGAGAGTGAGCGAAACTAATGAAAACATTGTTGGGGTAAAACCTAAAGGGAAAGACCTAGCACCAAATCCAATTTGCCATCTGATCTAACTTCTGGAGGCAGTCAAAATGAGCCTTAGAATTCTTCCCTACCTTATTCCTGTGCTGAGATACAGGCTGCTCCAACCTGCTGTAAAATGCTTGATTTCGAGAGTGAGCGAAACTAATGAAAACATTGTTGGGGTAAAACCTAAAGGGAAAGACCTAGCACCAAATCCAATTTGCCATCTGATCTAACTTCTGGAGGCAGTCAAAATGAGCCTTAGAATTCTTCCCTACCTTATTCCTGTGCTGAGATACAGGCTGCTCCAACCTGCTGTAAAATGCTTGATTTCGAGAGTGAGCGAAACTAATGAAAACATTGTTGGGGTAAAACCTAAAGGGAAAGACCTAGCACCAAATCCAATTTGCCATCTGATCTAACTTCTGGAGGCAGTCAAAATGAGCCTTAGAATTCTTCCCTACCTTATTCCTGTGCTGAGATACAGGCTGCTCCAACCTGCTGTAAAATGCTTGATTTCGAGAGTGAGCGAAACTAATGAAAACATTGTTGGGGTAAAACCTAAAGGGAAAGACCTAGCACCAAATCCAATTTGCCATCTGATCTAACTTCTGGAGGCAGTCAAAATGAGCCTTAGAATTCTTCCCTACCTTATTCCTGTGCTGAGATACAGGCTGCTCCAACCTGCTGTAAAATGCTTGATTTCGAGAGTGAGCGAAACTAATGAAAACATTGTTGGGGTAAAACCTAAAGGGAAAGACCTAGCACCAAATCCAATTTGCCATCTGATCTAACTTCTGGAGGCAGTCAAAATGAGCCTTAGAATTCTTCCCTACCTTATTCCTGTGCTGAGATACAGGCTGCTCCAACCTGCTGTAAAATGCTTGATTTCGAGAGTGAGCGAAACTAATGAAAACATTGTTGGGGTAAAACCTAAAGGGAAAGACCTAGCACCAAATCCAATTTGCCATCTGATCTAACTTCTGGAGGCAGTCAAAATGAGCCTTAGAATTCTTCCCTACCTTATTCCTGTGCTGAGATACAGGCTGCTCCAACCTGCTGTAAAATGCTTGATTTCGAGAGTGAGCGAAACTAATGAAAACATTGTTGGGGTAAAACCTAAAGGGAAAGACCTAGCACCAAATCCAATTTGCCATCTGATCTAACTTCTGGAGGCAGTCAAAATGAGCCTTAGAATTCTTCCCTACCTTATTCCTGTGCTGAGATACAGGCTGCTCCAACCTGCTGTAAAATGCTTGATTTCGAGAGTGAGCGAAACTAATGAAAACATTGTTGGGGTAAAACCTAAAGGGAAAGACCTAGCACCAAATCCAATTTGCCATCTGATCTAACTTCTGGAGGCAGTCAAAATGAGCCTTAGAATTCTTCCCTACCTTATTCCTGTGCTGAGATACAGGCTGCTCCAACCTGCTGTAAAATGCTTGATTTCGAGAGTGAGCGAAACTAATGAAAACATTGTTGGGGTAAAACCTAAAGGGAAAGACCTAGCACCAAATCCAATTTGCCATCTGATCTAACTTCTGGAGGCAGTCAAAATGAGCCTTAGAATTCTTCCCTACCTTATTCCTGTGCTGAGATACAGGCTGCTCCAACCTGCTGTAAAATGCTTGATTTCGAGAGTGAGCGAAACTAATGAAAACATTGTTGGGGTAAAACCTAAAGGGAAAGACCTAGCACCAAATCCAATTTGCCATCTGATCTAACTTCTGGAGGCAGTCAAAATGAGCCTTAGAATTCTTCCCTACCTTATTCCTGTGCTGAGATACAGGCTGCTCCAACCTGCTGTAAAATGCTTGATTTCGAGAGTGAGCGAAACTAATGAAAACATTGTTGGGGTAAAACCTAAAGGGAAAGACCTAGCACCAAATCCAATTTGCCATCTGATCTAACTTCTGGAGGCAGTCAAAATGAGCCTTAGAATTCTTCCCTACCTTATTCCTGTGCTGAGATACAGGCTGCTCCAACCTGCTGTAAAATGCTTGATTTCGAGAGTGAGCGAAACTAATGAAAACATTGTTGGGGTAAAACCTAAAGGGAAAGACCTAGCACCAAATCCAATTTGCCATCTGATCTAACTTCTGGAGGCAGTCAAAATGAGCCTTAGAATTCTTCCCTACCTTATTCCTGTGCTGAGATACAGGCTGCTCCAACCTGCTGTAAAATGCTTGATTTCGAGAGTGAGCGAAACTAATGAAAACATTGTTGGGGTAAAACCTAAAGGGAAAGACCTAGCACCAAATCCAATTTGCCATCTGATCTAACTTCTGGAGGCAGTCAAAATGAGCCTTAGAATTCTTCCCTACCTTATTCCTGTGCTGAGATACAGGCTGCTCCAACCTGCTGTAAAATGCTTGATTTCGAGAGTGAGCGAAACTAATGAAAACATTGTTGGGGTAAAACCTAAAGGGAAAGACCTAGCACCAAATCCAATTTGCCATCTGATCTAACTTCTGGAGGCAGTCAAAATGAGCCTTAGAATTCTTCCCTACCTTATTCCTGTGCTGAGATACAGGCTGCTCCAACCTGCTGTAAAATGCTTGATTTCGAGAGTGAGCGAAACTAATGAAAACATTGTTGGGGTAAAACCTAAAGGGAAAGACCTAGCACCAAATCCAATTTGCCATCTGATCTAACTTCTGGAGGCAGTCAAAATGAGCCTTAGAATTCTTCCCTACCTTATTCCTGTGCTGAGATACAGGCTGCTCCAACCTGCTGTAAAATGCTTGATTTCGAGAGTGAGCGAAACTAATGAAAACATTGTTGGGGTAAAACCTAAAGGGAAAGACCTAGCACCAAATCCAATTTGCCATCTGATCTAACTTCTGGAGGCAGTCAAAATGAGCCTTAGAATTCTTCCCTACCTTATTCCTGTGCTGAGATACAGGCTGCTCCAACCTGCTGTAAAATGCTTGATTTCGAGAGTGAGCGAAACTAATGAAAACATTGTTGGGGTAAAACCTAAAGGGAAAGACCTAGCACCAAATCCAATTTGCCATCTGATCTAACTTCTGGAGGCAGTCAAAATGAGCCTTAGAATTCTTCCCTACCTTATTCCTGTGCTGAGATACAGGCTGCTCCAACCTGCTGTAAAATGCTTGATTTCGAGAGTGAGCGAAACTAATGAAAACATTGTTGGGGTAAAACCTAAAGGGAAAGACCTAGCACCAAATCCAATTTGCCATCTGATCTAACTTCTGGAGGCAGTCAAAATGAGCCTTAGAATTCTTCCCTACCTTATTCCTGTGCTGAGATACAGGCTGCTCCAACCTGCTGTAAAATGCTTGATTTCGAGAGTGAGCGAAACTAATGAAAACATTGTTGGGGTAAAACCTAAAGGGAAAGACCTAGCACCAAATCCAATTTGCCATCTGATCTAACTTCTGGAGGCAGTCAAAATGAGCCTTAGAATTCTTCCCTACCTTATTCCTGTGCTGAGATACAGGCTGCTCCAACCTGCTGTAAAATGCTTGATTTCGAGAGTGAGCGAAACTAATGAAAACATTGTTGGGGTAAAACCTAAAGGGAAAGACCTAGCACCAAATCCAATTTGCCATCTGATCTAACTTCTGGAGGCAGTCAAAATGAGCCTTAGAATTCTTCCCTACCTTATTCCTGTGCTGAGATACAGGCTGCTCCAACCTGCTGTAAAATGCTTGATTTCGAGAGTGAGCGAAACTAATGAAAACATTGTTGGGGTAAAACCTAAAGGGAAAGACCTAGCACCAAATCCAATTTGCCATCTGATCTAACTTCTGGAGGCAGTCAAAATGAGCCTTAGAATTCTTCCCTACCTTATTCCTGTGCTGAGATACAGGCTGCTCCAACCTGCTGTAAAATGCTTGATTTCGAGAGTGAGCGAAACTAATGAAAACATTGTTGGGGTAAAACCTAAAGGGAAAGACCTAGCACCAAATCCAATTTGCCATCTGATCTAACTTCTGGAGGCAGTCAAAATGAGCCTTAGAATTCTTCCCTACCTTATTCCTGTGCTGAGATACAGGCTGCTCCAACCTGCTGTAAAATGCTTGATTTCGAGAGTGAGCGAAACTAATGAAAACATTGTTGGGGTAAAACCTAAAGGGAAAGACCTAGCACCAAATCCAATTTGCCATCTGATCTAACTTCTGGAGGCAGTCAAAATGAGCCTTAGAATTCTTCCCTACCTTATTCCTGTGCTGAGATACAGGCTGCTCCAACCTGCTGTAAAATGCTTGATTTCGAGAGTGAGCGAAACTAATGAAAACATTGTTGGGGTAAAACCTAAAGGGAAAGACCTAGCACCAAATCCAATTTGCCATCTGATCTAACTTCTGGAGGCAGTCAAAATGAGCCTTAGAATTCTTCCCTACCTTATTCCTGTGCTGAGATACAGGCTGCTCCAACCTGCTGTAAAATGCTTGATTTCGAGAGTGAGCGAAACTAATGAAAACATTGTTGGGGTAAAACCTAAAGGGAAAGACCTAGCACCAAATCCAATTTGCCATCTGATCTAACTTCTGGAGGCAGTCAAAATGAGCCTTAGAATTCTTCCCTACCTTATTCCTGTGCTGAGATACAGGCTGCTCCAACCTGCTGTAAAATGCTTGATTTCGAGAGTGAGCGAAACTAATGAAAACATTGTTGGGGTAAAACCTAAAGGGAAAGACCTAGCACCAAATCCAATTTGCCATCTGATCTAACTTCTGGAGGCAGTCAAAATGAGCCTTAGAATTCTTCCCTACCTTATTCCTGTGCTGAGATACAGGCTGCTCCAACCTGCTGTAAAATGCTTGATTTCGAGAGTGAGCGAAACTAATGAAAACATTGTTGGGGTAAAACCTAAAGGGAAAGACCTAGCACCAAATCCAATTTGCCATCTGATCTAACTTCTGGAGGCAGTCAAAATGAGCCTTAGAATTCTTCCCTACCTTATTCCTGTGCTGAGATACAGGCTGCTCCAACCTGCTGTAAAATGCTTGATTTCGAGAGTGAGCGAAACTAATGAAAACATTGTTGGGGTAAAACCTAAAGGGAAAGACCTAGCACCAAATCCAATTTGCCATCTGATCTAACTTCTGGAGGCAGTCAAAATGAGCCTTAGAATTCTTCCCTACCTTATTCCTGTGCTGAGATACAGGCTGCTCCAACCTGCTGTAAAATGCTTGATTTCGAGAGTGAGCGAAACTAATGAAAACATTGTTGGGGTAAAACCTAAAGGGAAAGACCTAGCACCAAATCCAATTTGCCATCTGATCTAACTTCTGGAGGCAGTCAAAATGAGCCTTAGAATTCTTCCCTACCTTATTCCTGTGCTGAGATACAGGCTGCTCCAACCTGCTGTAAAATGCTTGATTTCGAGAGTGAGCGAAACTAATGAAAACATTGTTGGGGTAAAACCTAAAGGGAAAGACCTAGCACCAAATCCAATTTGCCATCTGATCTAACTTCTGGAGGCAGTCAAAATGAGCCTTAGAATTCTTCCCTACCTTATTCCTGTGCTGAGATACAGGCTGCTCCAACCTGCTGTAAAATGCTTGATTTCGAGAGTGAGCGAAACTAATGAAAACATTGTTGGGGTAAAACCTAAAGGGAAAGACCTAGCACCAAATCCAATTTGCCATCTGATCTAACTTCTGGAGGCAGTCAAAATGAGCCTTAGAATTCTTCCCTACCTTATTCCTGTGCTGAGATACAGGCTGCTCCAACCTGCTGTAAAATGCTTGATTTCGAGAGTGAGCGAAACTAATGAAAACATTGTTGGGGTAAAACCTAAAGGGAAAGACCTAGCACCAAATCCAATTTGCCATCTGATCTAACTTCTGGAGGCAGTCAAAATGAGCCTTAGAATTCTTCCCTACCTTATTCCTGTGCTGAGATACAGGCTGCTCCAACCTGCTGTAAAATGCTTGATTTCGAGAGTGAGCGAAACTAATGAAAACATTGTTGGGGTAAAACCTAAAGGGAAAGACCTAGCACCAAATCCAATTTGCCATCTGATCTAACTTCTGGAGGCAGTCAAAATGAGCCTTAGAATTCTTCCCTACCTTATTCCTGTGCTGAGATACAGGCTGCTCCAACCTGCTGTAAAATGCTTGATTTCGAGAGTGAGCGAAACTAATGAAAACATTGTTGGGGTAAAACCTAAAGGGAAAGACCTAGCACCAAATCCAATTTGCCATCTGATCTAACTTCTGGAGGCAGTCAAAATGAGCCTTAGAATTCTTCCCTACCTTATTCCTGTGCTGAGATACAGGCTGCTCCAACCTGCTGTAAAATGCTTGATTTCGAGAGTGAGCGAAACTAATGAAAACATTGTTGGGGTAAAACCTAAAGGGAAAGACCTAGCACCAAATCCAATTTGCCATCTGATCTAACTTCTGGAGGCAGTCAAAATGAGCCTTAGAATTCTTCCCTACCTTATTCCTGTGCTGAGATACAGGCTGCTCCAACCTGCTGTAAAATGCTTGATTTCGAGAGTGAGCGAAACTAATGAAAACATTGTTGGGGTAAAACCTAAAGGGAAAGACCTAGCACCAAATCCAATTTGCCATCTGATCTAACTTCTGGAGGCAGTCAAAATGAGCCTTAGAATTCTTCCCTACCTTATTCCTGTGCTGAGATACAGGCTGCTCCAACCTGCTGTAAAATGCTTGATTTCGAGAGTGAGCGAAACTAATGAAAACATTGTTGGGGTAAAACCTAAAGGGAAAGACCTAGCACCAAATCCAATTTGCCATCTGATCTAACTTCTGGAGGCAGTCAAAATGAGCCTTAGAATTCTTCCCTACCTTATTCCTGTGCTGAGATACAGGCTGCTCCAACCTGCTGTAAAATGCTTGATTTCGAGAGTGAGCGAAACTAATGAAAACATTGTTGGGGTAAAACCTAAAGGGAAAGACCTAGCACCAAATCCAATTTGCCATCTGATCTAACTTCTGGAGGCAGTCAAAATGAGCCTTAGAATTCTTCCCTACCTTATTCCTGTGCTGAGATACAGGCTGCTCCAACCTGCTGTAAAATGCTTGATTTCGAGAGTGAGCGAAACTAATGAAAACATTGTTGGGGTAAAACCTAAAGGGAAAGACCTAGCACCAAATCCAATTTGCCATCTGATCTAACTTCTGGAGGCAGTCAAAATGAGCCTTAGAATTCTTCCCTACCTTATTCCTGTGCTGAGATACAGGCTGCTCCAACCTGCTGTAAAATGCTTGATTTCGAGAGTGAGCGAAACTAATGAAAACATTGTTGGGGTAAAACCTAAAGGGAAAGACCTAGCACCAAATCCAATTTGCCATCTGATCTAACTTCTGGAGGCAGTCAAAATGAGCCTTAGAATTCTTCCCTACCTTATTCCTGTGCTGAGATACAGGCTGCTCCAACCTGCTGTAAAATGCTTGATTTCGAGAGTGAGCGAAACTAATGAAAACATTGTTGGGGTAAAACCTAAAGGGAAAGACCTAGCACCAAATCCAATTTGCCATCTGATCTAACTTCTGGAGGCAGTCAAAATGAGCCTTAGAATTCTTCCCTACCTTATTCCTGTGCTGAGATACAGGCTGCTCCAACCTGCTGTAAAATGCTTGATTTCGAGAGTGAGCGAAACTAATGAAAACATTGTTGGGGTAAAACCTAAAGGGAAAGACCTAGCACCAAATCCAATTTGCCATCTGATCTAACTTCTGGAGGCAGTCAAAATGAGCCTTAGAATTCTTCCCTACCTTATTCCTGTGCTGAGATACAGGCTGCTCCAACCTGCTGTAAAATGCTTGATTTCGAGAGTGAGCGAAACTAATGAAAACATTGTTGGGGTAAAACCTAAAGGGAAAGACCTAGCACCAAATCCAATTTGCCATCTGATCTAACTTCTGGAGGCAGTCAAAATGAGCCTTAGAATTCTTCCCTACCTTATTCCTGTGCTGAGATACAGGCTGCTCCAACCTGCTGTAAAATGCTTGATTTCGAGAGTGAGCGAAACTAATGAAAACATTGTTGGGGTAAAACCTAAAGGGAAAGACCTAGCACCAAATCCAATTTGCCATCTGATCTAACTTCTGGAGGCAGTCAAAATGAGCCTTAGAATTCTTCCCTACCTTATTCCTGTGCTGAGATACAGGCTGCTCCAACCTGCTGTAAAATGCTTGATTTCGAGAGTGAGCGAAACTAATGAAAACATTGTTGGGGTAAAACCTAAAGGGAAAGACCTAGCACCAAATCCAATTTGCCATCTGATCTAACTTCTGGAGGCAGTCAAAATGAGCCTTAGAATTCTTCCCTACCTTATTCCTGTGCTGAGATACAGGCTGCTCCAACCTGCTGTAAAATGCTTGATTTCGAGAGTGAGCGAAACTAATGAAAACATTGTTGGGGTAAAACCTAAAGGGAAAGACCTAGCACCAAATCCAATTTGCCATCTGATCTAACTTCTGGAGGCAGTCAAAATGAGCCTTAGAATTCTTCCCTACCTTATTCCTGTGCTGAGATACAGGCTGCTCCAACCTGCTGTAAAATGCTTGATTTCGAGAGTGAGCGAAACTAATGAAAACATTGTTGGGGTAAAACCTAAAGGGAAAGACCTAGCACCAAATCCAATTTGCCATCTGATCTAACTTCTGGAGGCAGTCAAAATGAGCCTTAGAATTCTTCCCTACCTTATTCCTGTGCTGAGATACAGGCTGCTCCAACCTGCTGTAAAATGCTTGATTTCGAGAGTGAGCGAAACTAATGAAAACATTGTTGGGGTAAAACCTAAAGGGAAAGACCTAGCACCAAATCCAATTTGCCATCTGATCTAACTTCTGGAGGCAGTCAAAATGAGCCTTAGAATTCTTCCCTACCTTATTCCTGTGCTGAGATACAGGCTGCTCCAACCTGCTGTAAAATGCTTGATTTCGAGAGTGAGCGAAACTAATGAAAACATTGTTGGGGTAAAACCTAAAGGGAAAGACCTAGCACCAAATCCAATTTGCCATCTGATCTAACTTCTGGAGGCAGTCAAAATGAGCCTTAGAATTCTTCCCTACCTTATTCCTGTGCTGAGATACAGGCTGCTCCAACCTGCTGTAAAATGCTTGATTTCGAGAGTGAGCGAAACTAATGAAAACATTGTTGGGGTAAAACCTAAAGGGAAAGACCTAGCACCAAATCCAATTTGCCATCTGATCTAACTTCTGGAGGCAGTCAAAATGAGCCTTAGAATTCTTCCCTACCTTATTCCTGTGCTGAGATACAGGCTGCTCCAACCTGCTGTAAAATGCTTGATTTCGAGAGTGAGCGAAACTAATGAAAACATTGTTGGGGTAAAACCTAAAGGGAAAGACCTAGCACCAAATCCAATTTGCCATCTGATCTAACTTCTGGAGGCAGTCAAAATGAGCCTTAGAATTCTTCCCTACCTTATTCCTGTGCTGAGATACAGGCTGCTCCAACCTGCTGTAAAATGCTTGATTTCGAGAGTGAGCGAAACTAATGAAAACATTGTTGGGGTAAAACCTAAAGGGAAAGACCTAGCACCAAATCCAATTTGCCATCTGATCTAACTTCTGGAGGCAGTCAAAATGAGCCTTAGAATTCTTCCCTACCTTATTCCTGTGCTGAGATACAGGCTGCTCCAACCTGCTGTAAAATGCTTGATTTCGAGAGTGAGCGAAACTAATGAAAACATTGTTGGGGTAAAACCTAAAGGGAAAGACCTAGCACCAAATCCAATTTGCCATCTGATCTAACTTCTGGAGGCAGTCAAAATGAGCCTTAGAATTCTTCCCTACCTTATTCCTGTGCTGAGATACAGGCTGCTCCAACCTGCTGTAAAATGCTTGATTTCGAGAGTGAGCGAAACTAATGAAAACATTGTTGGGGTAAAACCTAAAGGGAAAGACCTAGCACCAAATCCAATTTGCCATCTGATCTAACTTCTGGAGGCAGTCAAAATGAGCCTTAGAATTCTTCCCTACCTTATTCCTGTGCTGAGATACAGGCTGCTCCAACCTGCTGTAAAATGCTTGATTTCGAGAGTGAGCGAAACTAATGAAAACATTGTTGGGGTAAAACCTAAAGGGAAAGACCTAGCACCAAATCCAATTTGCCATCTGATCTAACTTCTGGAGGCAGTCAAAATGAGCCTTAGAATTCTTCCCTACCTTATTCCTGTGCTGAGATACAGGCTGCTCCAACCTGCTGTAAAATGCTTGATTTCGAGAGTGAGCGAAACTAATGAAAACATTGTTGGGGTAAAACCTAAAGGGAAAGACCTAGCACCAAATCCAATTTGCCATCTGATCTAACTTCTGGAGGCAGTCAAAATGAGCCTTAGAATTCTTCCCTACCTTATTCCTGTGCTGAGATACAGGCTGCTCCAACCTGCTGTAAAATGCTTGATTTCGAGAGTGAGCGAAACTAATGAAAACATTGTTGGGGTAAAACCTAAAGGGAAAGACCTAGCACCAAATCCAATTTGCCATCTGATCTAACTTCTGGAGGCAGTCAAAATGAGCCTTAGAATTCTTCCCTACCTTATTCCTGTGCTGAGATACAGGCTGCTCCAACCTGCTGTAAAATGCTTGATTTCGAGAGTGAGCGAAACTAATGAAAACATTGTTGGGGTAAAACCTAAAGGGAAAGACCTAGCACCAAATCCAATTTGCCATCTGATCTAACTTCTGGAGGCAGTCAAAATGAGCCTTAGAATTCTTCCCTACCTTATTCCTGTGCTGAGATACAGGCTGCTCCAACCTGCTGTAAAATGCTTGATTTCGAGAGTGAGCGAAACTAATGAAAACATTGTTGGGGTAAAACCTAAAGGGAAAGACCTAGCACCAAATCCAATTTGCCATCTGATCTAACTTCTGGAGGCAGTCAAAATGAGCCTTAGAATTCTTCCCTACCTTATTCCTGTGCTGAGATACAGGCTGCTCCAACCTGCTGTAAAATGCTTGATTTCGAGAGTGAGCGAAACTAATGAAAACATTGTTGGGGTAAAACCTAAAGGGAAAGACCTAGCACCAAATCCAATTTGCCATCTGATCTAACTTCTGGAGGCAGTCAAAATGAGCCTTAGAATTCTTCCCTACCTTATTCCTGTGCTGAGATACAGGCTGCTCCAACCTGCTGTAAAATGCTTGATTTCGAGAGTGAGCGAAACTAATGAAAACATTGTTGGGGTAAAACCTAAAGGGAAAGACCTAGCACCAAATCCAATTTGCCATCTGATCTAACTTCTGGAGGCAGTCAAAATGAGCCTTAGAATTCTTCCCTACCTTATTCCTGTGCTGAGATACAGGCTGCTCCAACCTGCTGTAAAATGCTTGATTTCGAGAGTGAGCGAAACTAATGAAAACATTGTTGGGGTAAAACCTAAAGGGAAAGACCTAGCACCAAATCCAATTTGCCATCTGATCTAACTTCTGGAGGCAGTCAAAATGAGCCTTAGAATTCTTCCCTACCTTATTCCTGTGCTGAGATACAGGCTGCTCCAACCTGCTGTAAAATGCTTGATTTCGAGAGTGAGCGAAACTAATGAAAACATTGTTGGGGTAAAACCTAAAGGGAAAGACCTAGCACCAAATCCAATTTGCCATCTGATCTAACTTCTGGAGGCAGTCAAAATGAGCCTTAGAATTCTTCCCTACCTTATTCCTGTGCTGAGATACAGGCTGCTCCAACCTGCTGTAAAATGCTTGATTTCGAGAGTGAGCGAAACTAATGAAAACATTGTTGGGGTAAAACCTAAAGGGAAAGACCTAGCACCAAATCCAATTTGCCATCTGATCTAACTTCTGGAGGCAGTCAAAATGAGCCTTAGAATTCTTCCCTACCTTATTCCTGTGCTGAGATACAGGCTGCTCCAACCTGCTGTAAAATGCTTGATTTCGAGAGTGAGCGAAACTAATGAAAACATTGTTGGGGTAAAACCTAAAGGGAAAGACCTAGCACCAAATCCAATTTGCCATCTGATCTAACTTCTGGAGGCAGTCAAAATGAGCCTTAGAATTCTTCCCTACCTTATTCCTGTGCTGAGATACAGGCTGCTCCAACCTGCTGTAAAATGCTTGATTTCGAGAGTGAGCGAAACTAATGAAAACATTGTTGGGGTAAAACCTAAAGGGAAAGACCTAGCACCAAATCCAATTTGCCATCTGATCTAACTTCTGGAGGCAGTCAAAATGAGCCTTAGAATTCTTCCCTACCTTATTCCTGTGCTGAGATACAGGCTGCTCCAACCTGCTGTAAAATGCTTGATTTCGAGAGTGAGCGAAACTAATGAAAACATTGTTGGGGTAAAACCTAAAGGGAAAGACCTAGCACCAAATCCAATTTGCCATCTGATCTAACTTCTGGAGGCAGTCAAAATGAGCCTTAGAATTCTTCCCTACCTTATTCCTGTGCTGAGATACAGGCTGCTCCAACCTGCTGTAAAATGCTTGATTTCGAGAGTGAGCGAAACTAATGAAAACATTGTTGGGGTAAAACCTAAAGGGAAAGACCTAGCACCAAATCCAATTTGCCATCTGATCTAACTTCTGGAGGCAGTCAAAATGAGCCTTAGAATTCTTCCCTACCTTATTCCTGTGCTGAGATACAGGCTGCTCCAACCTGCTGTAAAATGCTTGATTTCGAGAGTCGAGCGAAACTAATGAAAACATTGTTGGGGTAAAACCTAAAGGGAAAGACCTAGCACCAAATCCAATTTGCCATCTGATCTAACTTCTGGAGGCAGTCAAAATGAGCCTTAGAATTCTTCCCTACCTTATTCCTGTGCTGAGATACAGGCTGCTCCAACCTGCTGTAAAATGCTTGATTTCGAGAGTGAGCGAAACTAATGAAAACATTGTTGGGGTAAAACCTAAAGGGAAAGACCTAGCACCAAATCCAATTTGCCATCTGATCTAACTTCTGGAGGCAGTCAAAATGAGCCTTAGAATTCTTCCCTACCTTATTCCTGTGCTGAGATACAGGCTGCTCCAACCTGCTGTAAAATGCTTGATTTCGAGAGTGAGCGAAACTAATGAAAACATTGTTGGGGTAAAACCTAAAGGGAAAGACCTAGCACCAAATCCAATTTGCCATCTGATCTAACTTCTGGAGGCAGTCAAAATGAGCCTTAGAATTCTTCCCTACCTTATTCCTGTGCTGAGATACAGGCTGCTCCAACCTGCTGTAAAATGCTTGATTTCGAGAGTGAGCGAAACTAATGAAAACATTGTTGGGGTAAAACCTAAAGGGAAAGACCTAGCACCAAATCCAATTTGCCATCTGATCTAACTTCTGGAGGCAGTCAAAATGAGCCTTAGAATTCTTCCCTACCTTATTCCTGTGCTGAGATACAGGCTGCTCCAACCTGCTGTAAAATGCTTGATTTCGAGAGTGAGCGAAACTAATGAAAACATTGTTGGGGTAAAACCTAAAGGGAAAGACCTAGCACCAAATCCAATTTGCCATCTGATCTAACTTCTGGAGGCAGTCAAAATGAGCCTTAGAATTCTTCCCTACCTTATTCCTGTGCTGAGATACAGGCTGCTCCAACCTGCTGTAAAATGCTTGATTTCGAGAGTGAGCGAAACTAATGAAAACATTGTTGGGGTAAAACCTAAAGGGAAAGACCTAGCACCAAATCCAATTTGCCATCTGATCTAACTTCTGGAGGCAGTCAAAATGAGCCTTAGAATTCTTCCCTACCTTATTCCTGTGCTGAGATACAGGCTGCTCCAACCTGCTGTAAAATGCTTGATTTCGAGAGTGAGCGAAACTAATGAAAACATTGTTGGGGTAAAACCTAAAGGGAAAGACCTAGCACCAAATCCAATTTGCCATCTGATCTAACTTCTGGAGGCAGTCAAAATGAGCCTTAGAATTCTTCCCTACCTTATTCCTGTGCTGAGATACAGGCTGCTCCAACCTGCTGTAAAATGCTTGATTTCGAGAGTGAGCGAAACTAATGAAAACATTGTTGGGGTAAAACCTAAAGGGAAAGACCTAGCACCAAATCCAATTTGCCATCTGATCTAACTTCTGGAGGCAGTCAAAATGAGCCTTAGAATTCTTCCCTACCTTATTCCTGTGCTGAGATACAGGCTGCTCCAACCTGCTGTAAAATGCTTGATTTCGAGAGTGAGCGAAACTAATGAAAACATTGTTGGGGTAAAACCTAAAGGGAAAGACCTAGCACCAAATCCAATTTGCCATCTGATCTAACTTCTGGAGGCAGTCAAAATGAGCCTTAGAATTCTTCCCTACCTTATTCCTGTGCTGAGATACAGGCTGCTCCAACCTGCTGTAAAATGCTTGATTTCGAGAGTGAGCGAAACTAATGAAAACATTGTTGGGGTAAAACCTAAAGGGAAAGACCTAGCACCAAATCCAATTTGCCATCTGATCTAACTTCTGGAGGCAGTCAAAATGAGCCTTAGAATTCTTCCCTACCTTATTCCTGTGCTGAGATACAGGCTGCTCCAACCTGCTGTAAAATGCTTGATTTCGAGAGTGAGCGAAACTAATGAAAACATTGTTGGGGTAAAACCTAAAGGGAAAGACCTAGCACCAAATCCAATTTGCCATCTGATCTAACTTCTGGAGGCAGTCAAAATGAGCCTTAGAATTCTTCCCTACCTTATTCCTGTGCTGAGATACAGGCTGCTCCAACCTGCTGTAAAATGCTTGATTTCGAGAGTGAGCGAAACTAATGAAAACATTGTTGGGGTAAAACCTAAAGGGAAAGACCTAGCACCAAATCCAATTTGCCATCTGATCTAACTTCTGGAGGCAGTCAAAATGAGCCTTAGAATTCTTCCCTACCTTATTCCTGTGCTGAGATACAGGCTGCTCCAACCTGCTGTAAAATGCTTGATTTCGAGAGTGAGCGAAACTAATGAAAACATTGTTGGGGTAAAACCTAAAGGGAAAGACCTAGCACCAAATCCAATTTGCCATCTGATCTAACTTCTGGAGGCAGTCAAAATGAGCCTTAGAATTCTTCCCTACCTTATTCCTGTGCTGAGATACAGGCTGCTCCAACCTGCTGTAAAATGCTTGATTTCGAGAGTGAGCGAAACTAATGAAAACATTGTTGGGGTAAAACCTAAAGGGAAAGACCTAGCACCAAATCCAATTTGCCATCTGATCTAACTTCTGGAGGCAGTCAAAATGAGCCTTAGAATTCTTCCCTACCTTATTCCTGTGCTGAGATACAGGCTGCTCCAACCTGCTGTAAAATGCTTGATTTCGAGAGTGAGCGAAACTAATGAAAACATTGTTGGGGTAAAACCTAAAGGGAAAGACCTAGCACCAAATCCAATTTGCCATCTGATCTAACTTCTGGAGGCAGTCAAAATGAGCCTTAGAATTCTTCCCTACCTTATTCCTGTGCTGAGATACAGGCTGCTCCAACCTGCTGTAAAATGCTTGATTTCGAGAGTGAGCGAAACTAATGAAAACATTGTTGGGGTAAAACCTAAAGGGAAAGACCTAGCACCAAATCCAATTTGCCATCTGATCTAACTTCTGGAGGCAGTCAAAATGAGCCTTAGAATTCTTCCCTACCTTATTCCTGTGCTGAGATACAGGCTGCTCCAACCTGCTGTAAAATGCTTGATTTCGAGAGTGAGCGAAACTAATGAAAACATTGTTGGGGTAAAACCTAAAGGGAAAGACCTAGCACCAAATCCAATTTGCCATCTGATCTAACTTCTGGAGGCAGTCAAAATGAGCCTTAGAATTCTTCCCTACCTTATTCCTGTGCTGAGATACAGGCTGCTCCAACCTGCTGTAAAATGCTTGATTTCGAGAGTGAGCGAAACTAATGAAAACATTGTTGGGGTAAAACCTAAAGGGAAAGACCTAGCACCAAATCCAATTTGCCATCTGATCTAACTTCTGGAGGCAGTCAAAATGAGCCTTAGAATTCTTCCCTACCTTATTCCTGTGCTGAGATACAGGCTGCTCCAACCTGCTGTAAAATGCTTGATTTCGAGAGTGAGCGAAACTAATGAAAACATTGTTGGGGTAAAACCTAAAGGGAAAGACCTAGCACCAAATCCAATTTGCCATCTGATCTAACTTCTGGAGGCAGTCAAAATGAGCCTTAGAATTCTTCCCTACCTTATTCCTGTGCTGAGATACAGGCTGCTCCAACCTGCTGTAAAATGCTTGATTTCGAGAGTGAGCGAAACTAATGAAAACATTGTTGGGGTAAAACCTAAAGGGAAAGACCTAGCACCAAATCCAATTTGCCATCTGATCTAACTTCTGGAGGCAGTCAAAATGAGCCTTAGAATTCTTCCCTACCTTATTCCTGTGCTGAGATACAGGCTGCTCCAACCTGCTGTAAAATGCTTGATTTCGAGAGTGAGCGAAACTAATGAAAACATTGTTGGGGTAAAACCTAAAGGGAAAGACCTAGCACCAAATCCAATTTGCCATCTGATCTAACTTCTGGAGGCAGTCAAAATGAGCCTTAGAATTCTTCCCTACCTTATTCCTGTGCTGAGATACAGGCTGCTCCAACCTGCTGTAAAATGCTTGATTTCGAGAGTGAGCGAAACTAATGAAAACATTGTTGGGGTAAAACCTAAAGGGAAAGACCTAGCACCAAATCCAATTTGCCATCTGATCTAACTTCTGGAGGCAGTCAAAATGAGCCTTAGAATTCTTCCCTACCTTATTCCTGTGCTGAGATACAGGCTGCTCCAACCTGCTGTAAAATGCTTGATTTCGAGAGTGAGCGAAACTAATGAAAACATTGTTGGGGTAAAACCTAAAGGGAAAGACCTAGCACCAAATCCAATTTGCCATCTGATCTAACTTCTGGAGGCAGTCAAAATGAGCCTTAGAATTCTTCCCTACCTTATTCCTGTGCTGAGATACAGGCTGCTCCAACCTGCTGTAAAATGCTTGATTTCGAGAGTGAGCGAAACTAATGAAAACATTGTTGGGGTAAAACCTAAAGGGAAAGACCTAGCACCAAATCCAATTTGCCATCTGATCTAACTTCTGGAGGCAGTCAAAATGAGCCTTAGAATTCTTCCCTACCTTATTCCTGTGCTGAGATACAGGCTGCTCCAACCTGCTGTAAAATGCTTGATTTCGAGAGTGAGCGAAACTAATGAAAACATTGTTGGGGTAAAACCTAAAGGGAAAGACCTAGCACCAAATCCAATTTGCCATCTGATCTAACTTCTGGAGGCAGTCAAAATGAGCCTTAGAATTCTTCCCTACCTTATTCCTGTGCTGAGATACAGGCTGCTCCAACCTGCTGTAAAATGCTTGATTTCGAGAGTGAGCGAAACTAATGAAAACATTGTTGGGGTAAAACCTAAAGGGAAAGACCTAGCACCAAATCCAATTTGCCATCTGATCTAACTTCTGGAGGCAGTCAAAATGAGCCTTAGAATTCTTCCCTACCTTATTCCTGTGCTGAGATACAGGCTGCTCCAACCTGCTGTAAAATGCTTGATTTCGAGAGTGAGCGAAACTAATGAAAACATTGTTGGGGTAAAACCTAAAGGGAAAGACCTAGCACCAAATCCAATTTGCCATCTGATCTAACTTCTGGAGGCAGTCAAAATGAGCCTTAGAATTCTTCCCTACCTTATTCCTGTGCTGAGATACAGGCTGCTCCAACCTGCTGTAAAATGCTTGATTTCGAGAGTGAGCGAAACTAATGAAAACATTGTTGGGGTAAAACCTAAAGGGAAAGACCTAGCACCAAATCCAATTTGCCATCTGATCTAACTTCTGGAGGCAGTCAAAATGAGCCTTAGAATTCTTCCCTACCTTATTCCTGTGCTGAGATACAGGCTGCTCCAACCTGCTGTAAAATGCTTGATTTCGAGAGTGAGCGAAACTAATGAAAACATTGTTGGGGTAAAACCTAAAGGGAAAGACCTAGCACCAAATCCAATTTGCCATCTGATCTAACTTCTGGAGGCAGTCAAAATGAGCCTTAGAATTCTTCCCTACCTTATTCCTGTGCTGAGATACAGGCTGCTCCAACCTGCTGTAAAATGCTTGATTTCGAGAGTGAGCGAAACTAATGAAAACATTGTTGGGGTAAAACCTAAAGGGAAAGACCTAGCACCAAATCCAATTTGCCATCTGATCTAACTTCTGGAGGCAGTCAAAATGAGCCTTAGAATTCTTCCCTACCTTATTCCTGTGCTGAGATACAGGCTGCTCCAACCTGCTGTAAAATGCTTGATTTCGAGAGTGAGCGAAACTAATGAAAACATTGTTGGGGTAAAACCTAAAGGGAAAGACCTAGCACCAAATCCAATTTGCCATCTGATCTAACTTCTGGAGGCAGTCAAAATGAGCCTTAGAATTCTTCCCTACCTTATTCCTGTGCTGAGATACAGGCTGCTCCAACCTGCTGTAAAATGCTTGATTTCGAGAGTGAGCGAAACTAATGAAAACATTGTTGGGGTAAAACCTAAAGGGAAAGACCTAGCACCAAATCCAATTTGCCATCTGATCTAACTTCTGGAGGCAGTCAAAATGAGCCTTAGAATTCTTCCCTACCTTATTCCTGTGCTGAGATACAGGCTGCTCCAACCTGCTGTAAAATGCTTGATTTCGAGAGTGAGCGAAACTAATGAAAACATTGTTGGGGTAAAACCTAAAGGGAAAGACCTAGCACCAAATCCAATTTGCCATCTGATCTAACTTCTGGAGGCAGTCAAAATGAGCCTTAGAATTCTTCCCTACCTTATTCCTGTGCTGAGATACAGGCTGCTCCAACCTGCTGTAAAATGCTTGATTTCGAGAGTGAGCGAAACTAATGAAAACATTGTTGGGGTAAAACCTAAAGGGAAAGACCTAGCACCAAATCCAATTTGCCATCTGATCTAACTTCTGGAGGCAGTCAAAATGAGCCTTAGAATTCTTCCCTACCTTATTCCTGTGCTGAGATACAGGCTGCTCCAACCTGCTGTAAAATGCTTGATTTCGAGAGTGAGCGAAACTAATGAAAACATTGTTGGGGTAAAACCTAAAGGGAAAGACCTAGCACCAAATCCAATTTGCCATCTGATCTAACTTCTGGAGGCAGTCAAAATGAGCCTTAGAATTCTTCCCTACCTTATTCCTGTGCTGAGATACAGGCTGCTCCAACCTGCTGTAAAATGCTTGATTTCGAGAGTGAGCGAAACTAATGAAAACATTGTTGGGGTAAAACCTAAAGGGAAAGACCTAGCACCAAATCCAATTTGCCATCTGATCTAACTTCTGGAGGCAGTCAAAATGAGCCTTAGAATTCTTCCCTACCTTATTCCTGTGCTGAGATACAGGCTGCTCCAACCTGCTGTAAAATGCTTGATTTCGAGAGTGAGCGAAACTAATGAAAACATTGTTGGGGTAAAACCTAAAGGGAAAGACCTAGCACCAAATCCAATTTGCCATCTGATCTAACTTCTGGAGGCAGTCAAAATGAGCCTTAGAATTCTTCCCTACCTTATTCCTGTGCTGAGATACAGGCTGCTCCAACCTGCTGTAAAATGCTTGATTTCGAGAGTGAGCGAAACTAATGAAAACATTGTTGGGGTAAAACCTAAAGGGAAAGACCTAGCACCAAATCCAATTTGCCATCTGATCTAACTTCTGGAGGCAGTCAAAATGAGCCTTAGAATTCTTCCCTACCTTATTCCTGTGCTGAGATACAGGCTGCTCCAACCTGCTGTAAAATGCTTGATTTCGAGAGTGAGCGAAACTAATGAAAACATTGTTGGGGTAAAACCTAAAGGGAAAGACCTAGCACCAAATCCAATTTGCCATCTGATCTAACTTCTGGAGGCAGTCAAAATGAGCCTTAGAATTCTTCCCTACCTTATTCCTGTGCTGAGATACAGGCTGCTCCAACCTGCTGTAAAATGCTTGATTTCGAGAGTGAGCGAAACTAATGAAAACATTGTTGGGGTAAAACCTAAAGGGAAAGACCTAGCACCAAATCCAATTTGCCATCTGATCTAACTTCTGGAGGCAGTCAAAATGAGCCTTAGAATTCTTCCCTACCTTATTCCTGTGCTGAGATACAGGCTGCTCCAACCTGCTGTAAAATGCTTGATTTCGAGAGTGAGCGAAACTAATGAAAACATTGTTGGGGTAAAACCTAAAGGGAAAGACCTAGCACCAAATCCAATTTGCCATCTGATCTAACTTCTGGAGGCAGTCAAAATGAGCCTTAGAATTCTTCCCTACCTTATTCCTGTGCTGAGATACAGGCTGCTCCAACCTGCTGTAAAATGCTTGATTTCGAGAGTGAGCGAAACTAATGAAAACATTGTTGGGGTAAAACCTAAAGGGAAAGACCTAGCACCAAATCCAATTTGCCATCTGATCTAACTTCTGGAGGCAGTCAAAATGAGCCTTAGAATTCTTCCCTACCTTATTCCTGTGCTGAGATACAGGCTGCTCCAACCTGCTGTAAAATGCTTGATTTCGAGAGTGAGCGAAACTAATGAAAACATTGTTGGGGTAAAACCTAAAGGGAAAGACCTAGCACCAAATCCAATTTGCCATCTGATCTAACTTCTGGAGGCGAGTCAAAATGAGCCTTAGAATTCTTCCCTACCTTATTCCTGTGCTGAGATACAGGCTGCTCCAACCTGCTGTAAAATGCTTGATTTCGAGAGTGAGCGAAACTAATGAAAACATTGTTGGGGTAAAACCTAAAGGGAAAGACCTAGCACCAAATCCAATTTGCCATCTGATCTAACTTCTGGAGGCAGTCAAAATGAGCCTTAGAATTCTTCCCTACCTTATTCCTGTGCTGAGATACAGGCTGCTCCAACCTGCTGTAAAATGCTTGATTTCGAGAGTGAGCGAAACTAATGAAAACATTGTTGGGGTAAAACCTAAAGGGAAAGACCTAGCACCAAATCCAATTTGCCATCTGATCTAACTTCTGGAGGCAGTCAAAATGAGCCTTAGAATTCTTCCCTACCTTATTCCTGTGCTGAGATACAGGCTGCTCCAACCTGCTGTAAAATGCTTGATTTCGAGAGTGAGCGAAACTAATGAAAACATTGTTGGGGTAAAACCTAAAGGGAAAGACCTAGCACCAAATCCAATTTGCCATCTGATCTAACTTCTGGAGGCAGTCAAAATGAGCCTTAGAATTCTTCCCTACCTTATTCCTGTGCTGAGATACAGGCTGCTCCAACCTGCTGTAAAATGCTTGATTTCGAGAGTGAGCGAAACTAATGAAAACATTGTTGGGGTAAAACCTAAAGGGAAAGACCTAGCACCAAATCCAATTTGCCATCTGATCTAACTTCTGGAGGCAGTCAAAATGAGCCTTAGAATTCTTCCCTACCTTATTCCTGTGCTGAGATACAGGCTGCTCCAACCTGCTGTAAAATGCTTGATTTCGAGAGTGAGCGAAACTAATGAAAACATTGTTGGGGTAAAACCTAAAGGGAAAGACCTAGCACCAAATCCAATTTGCCATCTGATCTAACTTCTGGAGGCAGTCAAAATGAGCCTTAGAATTCTTCCCTACCTTATTCCTGTGCTGAGATACAGGCTGCTCCAACCTGCTGTAAAATGCTTGATTTCGAGAGTGAGCGAAACTAATGAAAACATTGTTGGGGTAAAACCTAAAGGGAAAGACCTAGCACCAAATCCAATTTGCCATCTGATCTAACTTCTGGAGGCAGTCAAAATGAGCCTTAGAATTCTTCCCTACCTTATTCCTGTGCTGAGATACAGGCTGCTCCAACCTGCTGTAAAATGCTTGATTTCGAGAGTGAGCGAAACTAATGAAAACATTGTTGGGGTAAAACCTAAAGGGAAAGACCTAGCACCAAATCCAATTTGCCATCTGATCTAACTTCTGGAGGCAGTCAAAATGAGCCTTAGAATTCTTCCCTACCTTATTCCTGTGCTGAGATACAGGCTGCTCCAACCTGCTGTAAAATGCTTGATTTCGAGAGTGAGCGAAACTAATGAAAACATTGTTGGGGTAAAACCTAAAGGGAAAGACCTAGCACCAAATCCAATTTGCCATCTGATCTAACTTCTGGAGGCAGTCAAAATGAGCCTTAGAATTCTTCCCTACCTTATTCCTGTGCTGAGATACAGGCTGCTCCAACCTGCTGTAAAATGCTTGATTTCGAGAGTGAGCGAAACTAATGAAAACATTGTTGGGGTAAAACCTAAAGGGAAAGACCTAGCACCAAATCCAATTTGCCATCTGATCTAACTTCTGGAGGCAGTCAAAATGAGCCTTAGAATTCTTCCCTACCTTATTCCTGTGCTGAGATACAGGCTGCTCCAACCTGCTGTAAAATGCTTGATTTCGAGAGTGAGCGAAACTAATGAAAACATTGTTGGGGTAAAACCTAAAGGGAAAGACCTAGCACCAAATCCAATTTGCCATCTGATCTAACTTCTGGAGGCAGTCAAAATGAGCCTTAGAATTCTTCCCTACCTTATTCCTGTGCTGAGATACAGGCTGCTCCAACCTGCTGTAAAATGCTTGATTTCGAGAGTGAGCGAAACTAATGAAAACATTGTTGGGGTAAAACCTAAAGGGAAAGACCTAGCACCAAATCCAATTTGCCATCTGATCTAACTTCTGGAGGCAGTCAAAATGAGCCTTAGAATTCTTCCCTACCTTATTCCTGTGCTGAGATACAGGCTGCTCCAACCTGCTGTAAAATGCTTGATTTCGAGAGTGAGCGAAACTAATGAAAACATTGTTGGGGTAAAACCTAAAGGGAAAGACCTAGCACCAAATCCAATTTGCCATCTGATCTAACTTCTGGAGGCAGTCAAAATGAGCCTTAGAATTCTTCCCTACCTTATTCCTGTGCTGAGATACAGGCTGCTCCAACCTGCTGTAAAATGCTTGATTTCGAGAGTGAGCGAAACTAATGAAAACATTGTTGGGGTAAAACCTAAAGGGAAAGACCTAGCACCAAATCCAATTTGCCATCTGATCTAACTTCTGGAGGCAGTCAAAATGAGCCTTAGAATTCTTCCCTACCTTATTCCTGTGCTGAGATACAGGCTGCTCCAACCTGCTGTAAAATGCTTGATTTCGAGAGTGAGCGAAACTAATGAAAACATTGTTGGGGTAAAACCTAAAGGGAAAGACCTAGCACCAAATCCAATTTGCCATCTGATCTAACTTCTGGAGGCAGTCAAAATGAGCCTTAGAATTCTTCCCTACCTTATTCCTGTGCTGAGATACAGGCTGCTCCAACCTGCTGTAAAATGCTTGATTTCGAGAGTGAGCGAAACTAATGAAAACATTGTTGGGGTAAAACCTAAAGGGAAAGACCTAGCACCAAATCCAATTTGCCATCTGATCTAACTTCTGGAGGCAGTCAAAATGAGCCTTAGAATTCTTCCCTACCTTATTCCTGTGCTGAGATACAGGCTGCTCCAACCTGCTGTAAAATGCTTGATTTCGAGAGTGAGCGAAACTAATGAAAACATTGTTGGGGTAAAACCTAAAGGGAAAGACCTAGCACCAAATCCAATTTGCCATCTGATCTAACTTCTGGAGGCAGTCAAAATGAGCCTTAGAATTCTTCCCTACCTTATTCCTGTGCTGAGATACAGGCTGCTCCAACCTGCTGTAAAATGCTTGATTTCGAGAGTGAGCGAAACTAATGAAAACATTGTTGGGGTAAAACCTAAAGGGAAAGACCTAGCACCAAATCCAATTTGCCATCTGATCTAACTTCTGGAGGCAGTCAAAATGAGCCTTAGAATTCTTCCCTACCTTATTCCTGTGCTGAGATACAGGCTGCTCCAACCTGCTGTAAAATGCTTGATTTCGAGAGTGAGCGAAACTAATGAAAACATTGTTGGGGTAAAACCTAAAGGGAAAGACCTAGCACCAAATCCAATTTGCCATCTGATCTAACTTCTGGAGGCAGTCAAAATGAGCCTTAGAATTCTTCCCTACCTTATTCCTGTGCTGAGATACAGGCTGCTCCAACCTGCTGTAAAATGCTTGATTTCGAGAGTGAGCGAAACTAATGAAAACATTGTTGGGGTAAAACCTAAAGGGAAAGACCTAGCACCAAATCCAATTTGCCATCTGATCTAACTTCTGGAGGCAGTCAAAATGAGCCTTAGAATTCTTCCCTACCTTATTCCTGTGCTGAGATACAGGCTGCTCCAACCTGCTGTAAAATGCTTGATTTCGAGAGTGAGCGAAACTAATGAAAACATTGTTGGGGTAAAACCTAAAGGGAAAGACCTAGCACCAAATCCAATTTGCCATCTGATCTAACTTCTGGAGGCAGTCAAAATGAGCCTTAGAATTCTTCCCTACCTTATTCCTGTGCTGAGATACAGGCTGCTCCAACCTGCTGTAAAATGCTTGATTTCGAGAGTGAGCGAAACTAATGAAAACATTGTTGGGGTAAAACCTAAAGGGAAAGACCTAGCACCAAATCCAATTTGCCATCTGATCTAACTTCTGGAGGCAGTCAAAATGAGCCTTAGAATTCTTCCCTACCTTATTCCTGTGCTGAGATACAGGCTGCTCCAACCTGCTGTAAAATGCTTGATTTCGAGAGTGAGCGAAACTAATGAAAACATTGTTGGGGTAAAACCTAAAGGGAAAGACCTAGCACCAAATCCAATTTGCCATCTGATCTAACTTCTGGAGGCAGTCAAAATGAGCCTTAGAATTCTTCCCTACCTTATTCCTGTGCTGAGATACAGGCTGCTCCAACCTGCTGTAAAATGCTTGATTTCGAGAGTGAGCGAAACTAATGAAAACATTGTTGGGGTAAAACCTAAAGGGAAAGACCTAGCACCAAATCCAATTTGCCATCTGATCTAACTTCTGGAGGCAGTCAAAATGAGCCTTAGAATTCTTCCCTACCTTATTCCTGTGCTGAGATACAGGCTGCTCCAACCTGCTGTAAAATGCTTGATTTCGAGAGTGAGCGAAACTAATGAAAACATTGTTGGGGTAAAACCTAAAGGGAAAGACCTAGCACCAAATCCAATTTGCCATCTGATCTAACTTCTGGAGGCAGTCAAAATGAGCCTTAGAATTCTTCCCTACCTTATTCCTGTGCTGAGATACAGGCTGCTCCAACCTGCTGTAAAATGCTTGATTTCGAGAGTGAGCGAAACTAATGAAAACATTGTTGGGGTAAAACCTAAAGGGAAAGACCTAGCACCAAATCCAATTTGCCATCTGATCTAACTTCTGGAGGCAGTCAAAATGAGCCTTAGAATTCTTCCCTACCTTATTCCTGTGCTGAGATACAGGCTGCTCCAACCTGCTGTAAAATGCTTGATTTCGAGAGTGAGCGAAACTAATGAAAACATTGTTGGGGTAAAACCTAAAGGGAAAGACCTAGCACCAAATCCAATTTGCCATCTGATCTAACTTCTGGAGGCAGTCAAAATGAGCCTTAGAATTCTTCCCTACCTTATTCCTGTGCTGAGATACAGGCTGCTCCAACCTGCTGTAAAATGCTTGATTTCGAGAGTGAGCGAAACTAATGAAAACATTGTTGGGGTAAAACCTAAAGGGAAAGACCTAGCACCAAATCCAATTTGCCATCTGATCTAACTTCTGGAGGCAGTCAAAATGAGCCTTAGAATTCTTCCCTACCTTATTCCTGTGCTGAGATACAGGCTGCTCCAACCTGCTGTAAAATGCTTGATTTCGAGAGTGAGCGAAACTAATGAAAACATTGTTGGGGTAAAACCTAAAGGGAAAGACCTAGCACCAAATCCAATTTGCCATCTGATCTAACTTCTGGAGGCAGTCAAAATGAGCCTTAGAATTCTTCCCTACCTTATTCCTGTGCTGAGATACAGGCTGCTCCAACCTGCTGTAAAATGCTTGATTTCGAGAGTGAGCGAAACTAATGAAAACATTGTTGGGGTAAAACCTAAAGGGAAAGACCTAGCACCAAATCCAATTTGCCATCTGATCTAACTTCTGGAGGCAGTCAAAATGAGCCTTAGAATTCTTCCCTACCTTATTCCTGTGCTGAGATACAGGCTGCTCCAACCTGCTGTAAAATGCTTGATTTCGAGAGTGAGCGAAACTAATGAAAACATTGTTGGGGTAAAACCTAAAGGGAAAGACCTAGCACCAAATCCAATTTGCCATCTGATCTAACTTCTGGAGGCAGTCAAAATGAGCCTTAGAATTCTTCCCTACCTTATTCCTGTGCTGAGATACAGGCTGCTCCAACCTGCTGTAAAATGCTTGATTTCGAGAGTGAGCGAAACTAATGAAAACATTGTTGGGGTAAAACCTAAAGGGAAAGACCTAGCACCAAATCCAATTTGCCATCTGATCTAACTTCTGGAGGCAGTCAAAATGAGCCTTAGAATTCTTCCCTACCTTATTCCTGTGCTGAGATACAGGCTCGCTCCAACCTGCTGTAAAATGCTTGATTTCGAGAGTGAGCGAAACTAATGAAAACATTGTTGGGGTAAAACCTAAAGGGAAAGACCTAGCACCAAATCCAATTTGCCATCTGATCTAACTTCTGGAGGCAGTCAAAATGAGCCTTAGAATTCTTCCCTACCTTATTCCTGTGCTGAGATACAGGCTGCTCCAACCTGCTGTAAAATGCTTGATTTCGAGAGTGAGCGAAACTAATGAAAACATTGTTGGGGTAAAACCTAAAGGGAAAGACCTAGCACCAAATCCAATTTGCCATCTGATCTAACTTCTGGAGGCAGTCAAAATGAGCCTTAGAATTCTTCCCTACCTTATTCCTGTGCTGAGATACAGGCTGCTCCAACCTGCTGTAAAATGCTTGATTTCGAGAGTGAGCGAAACTAATGAAAACATTGTTGGGGTAAAACCTAAAGGGAAAGACCTAGCACCAAATCCAATTTGCCATCTGATCTAACTTCTGGAGGCAGTCAAAATGAGCCTTAGAATTCTTCCCTACCTTATTCCTGTGCTGAGATACAGGCTGCTCCAACCTGCTGTAAAATGCTTGATTTCGAGAGTGAGCGAAACTAATGAAAACATTGTTGGGGTAAAACCTAAAGGGAAAGACCTAGCACCAAATCCAATTTGCCATCTGATCTAACTTCTGGAGGCAGTCAAAATGAGCCTTAGAATTCTTCCCTACCTTATTCCTGTGCTGAGATACAGGCTGCTCCAACCTGCTGTAAAATGCTTGATTTCGAGAGTGAGCGAAACTAATGAAAACATTGTTGGGGTAAAACCTAAAGGGAAAGACCTAGCACCAAATCCAATTTGCCATCTGATCTAACTTCTGGAGGCAGTCAAAATGAGCCTTAGAATTCTTCCCTACCTTATTCCTGTGCTGAGATACAGGCTGCTCCAACCTGCTGTAAAATGCTTGATTTCGAGAGTGAGCGAAACTAATGAAAACATTGTTGGGGTAAAACCTAAAGGGAAAGACCTAGCACCAAATCCAATTTGCCATCTGATCTAACTTCTGGAGGCAGTCAAAATGAGCCTTAGAATTCTTCCCTACCTTATTCCTGTGCTGAGATACAGGCTGCTCCAACCTGCTGTAAAATGCTTGATTTCGAGAGTGAGCGAAACTAATGAAAACATTGTTGGGGTAAAACCTAAAGGGAAAGACCTAGCACCAAATCCAATTTGCCATCTGATCTAACTTCTGGAGGCAGTCAAAATGAGCCTTAGAATTCTTCCCTACCTTATTCCTGTGCTGAGATACAGGCTGCTCCAACCTGCTGTAAAATGCTTGATTTCGAGAGTGAGCGAAACTAATGAAAACATTGTTGGGGTAAAACCTAAAGGGAAAGACCTAGCACCAAATCCAATTTGCCATCTGATCTAACTTCTGGAGGCAGTCAAAATGAGCCTTAGAATTCTTCCCTACCTTATTCCTGTGCTGAGATACAGGCTGCTCCAACCTGCTGTAAAATGCTTGATTTCGAGAGTGAGCGAAACTAATGAAAACATTGTTGGGGTAAAACCTAAAGGGAAAGACCTAGCACCAAATCCAATTTGCCATCTGATCTAACTTCTGGAGGCAGTCAAAATGAGCCTTAGAATTCTTCCCTACCTTATTCCTGTGCTGAGATACAGGCTGCTCCAACCTGCTGTAAAATGCTTGATTTCGAGAGTGAGCGAAACTAATGAAAACATTGTTGGGGTAAAACCTAAAGGGAAAGACCTAGCACCAAATCCAATTTGCCATCTGATCTAACTTCTGGAGGCAGTCAAAATGAGCCTTAGAATTCTTCCCTACCTTATTCCTGTGCTGAGATACAGGCTGCTCCAACCTGCTGTAAAATGCTTGATTTCGAGAGTGAGCGAAACTAATGAAAACATTGTTGGGGTAAAACCTAAAGGGAAAGACCTAGCACCAAATCCAATTTGCCATCTGATCTAACTTCTGGAGGCAGTCAAAATGAGCCTTAGAATTCTTCCCTACCTTATTCCTGTGCTGAGATACAGGCTGCTCCAACCTGCTGTAAAATGCTTGATTTCGAGAGTGAGCGAAACTAATGAAAACATTGTTGGGGTAAAACCTAAAGGGAAAGACCTAGCACCAAATCCAATTTGCCATCTGATCTAACTTCTGGAGGCAGTCAAAATGAGCCTTAGAATTCTTCCCTACCTTATTCCTGTGCTGAGATACAGGCTGCTCCAACCTGCTGTAAAATGCTTGATTTCGAGAGTGAGCGAAACTAATGAAAACATTGTTGGGGTAAAACCTAAAGGGAAAGACCTAGCACCAAATCCAATTTGCCATCTGATCTAACTTCTGGAGGCAGTCAAAATGAGCCTTAGAATTCTTCCCTACCTTATTCCTGTGCTGAGATACAGGCTGCTCCAACCTGCTGTAAAATGCTTGATTTCGAGAGTGAGCGAAACTAATGAAAACATTGTTGGGGTAAAACCTAAAGGGAAAGACCTAGCACCAAATCCAATTTGCCATCTGATCTAACTTCTGGAGGCAGTCAAAATGAGCCTTAGAATTCTTCCCTACCTTATTCCTGTGCTGAGATACAGGCTGCTCCAACCTGCTGTAAAATGCTTGATTTCGAGAGTGAGCGAAACTAATGAAAACATTGTTGGGGTAAAACCTAAAGGGAAAGACCTAGCACCAAATCCAATTTGCCATCTGATCTAACTTCTGGAGGCAGTCAAAATGAGCCTTAGAATTCTTCCCTACCTTATTCCTGTGCTGAGATACAGGCTGCTCCAACCTGCTGTAAAATGCTTGATTTCGAGAGTGAGCGAAACTAATGAAAACATTGTTGGGGTAAAACCTAAAGGGAAAGACCTAGCACCAAATCCAATTTGCCATCTGATCTAACTTCTGGAGGCAGTCAAAATGAGCCTTAGAATTCTTCCCTACCTTATTCCTGTGCTGAGATACAGGCTGCTCCAACCTGCTGTAAAATGCTTGATTTCGAGAGTGAGCGAAACTAATGAAAACATTGTTGGGGTAAAACCTAAAGGGAAAGACCTAGCACCAAATCCAATTTGCCATCTGATCTAACTTCTGGAGGCAGTCAAAATGAGCCTTAGAATTCTTCCCTACCTTATTCCTGTGCTGAGATACAGGCTGCTCCAACCTGCTGTAAAATGCTTGATTTCGAGAGTGAGCGAAACTAATGAAAACATTGTTGGGGTAAAACCTAAAGGGAAAGACCTAGCACCAAATCCAATTTGCCATCTGATCTAACTTCTGGAGGCAGTCAAAATGAGCCTTAGAATTCTTCCCTACCTTATTCCTGTGCTGAGATACAGGCTGCTCCAACCTGCTGTAAAATGCTTGATTTCGAGAGTGAGCGAAACTAATGAAAACATTGTTGGGGTAAAACCTAAAGGGAAAGACCTAGCACCAAATCCAATTTGCCATCTGATCTAACTTCTGGAGGCAGTCAAAATGAGCCTTAGAATTCTTCCCTACCTTATTCCTGTGCTGAGATACAGGCTGCTCCAACCTGCTGTAAAATGCTTGATTTCGAGAGTGAGCGAAACTAATGAAAACATTGTTGGGGTAAAACCTAAAGGGAAAGACCTAGCACCAAATCCAATTTGCCATCTGATCTAACTTCTGGAGGCAGTCAAAATGAGCCTTAGAATTCTTCCCTACCTTATTCCTGTGCTGAGATACAGGCTGCTCCAACCTGCTGTAAAATGCTTGATTTCGAGAGTGAGCGAAACTAATGAAAACATTGTTGGGGTAAAACCTAAAGGGAAAGACCTAGCACCAAATCCAATTTGCCATCTGATCTAACTTCTGGAGGCAGTCAAAATGAGCCTTAGAATTCTTCCCTACCTTATTCCTGTGCTGAGATACAGGCTGCTCCAACCTGCTGTAAAATGCTTGATTTCGAGAGTGAGCGAAACTAATGAAAACATTGTTGGGGTAAAACCTAAAGGGAAAGACCTAGCACCAAATCCAATTTGCCATCTGATCTAACTTCTGGAGGCAGTCAAAATGAGCCTTAGAATTCTTCCCTACCTTATTCCTGTGCTGAGATACAGGCTGCTCCAACCTGCTGTAAAATGCTTGATTTCGAGAGTGAGCGAAACTAATGAAAACATTGTTGGGGTAAAACCTAAAGGGAAAGACCTAGCACCAAATCCAATTTGCCATCTGATCTAACTTCTGGAGGCAGTCAAAATGAGCCTTAGAATTCTTCCCTACCTTATTCCTGTGCTGAGATACAGGCTGCTCCAACCTGCTGTAAAATGCTTGATTTCGAGAGTGAGCGAAACTAATGAAAACATTGTTGGGGTAAAACCTAAAGGGAAAGACCTAGCACCAAATCCAATTTGCCATCTGATCTAACTTCTGGAGGCAGTCAAAATGAGCCTTAGAATTCTTCCCTACCTTATTCCTGTGCTGAGATACAGGCTGCTCCAACCTGCTGTAAAATGCTTGATTTCGAGAGTGAGCGAAACTAATGAAAACATTGTTGGGGTAAAACCTAAAGGGAAAGACCTAGCACCAAATCCAATTTGCCATCTGATCTAACTTCTGGAGGCAGTCAAAATGAGCCTTAGAATTCTTCCCTACCTTATTCCTGTGCTGAGATACAGGCTGCTCCAACCTGCTGTAAAATGCTTGATTTCGAGAGTGAGCGAAACTAATGAAAACATTGTTGGGGTAAAACCTAAAGGGAAAGACCTAGCACCAAATCCAATTTGCCATCTGATCTAACTTCTGGAGGCAGTCAAAATGAGCCTTAGAATTCTTCCCTACCTTATTCCTGTGCTGAGATACAGGCTGCTCCAACCTGCTGTAAAATGCTTGATTTCGAGAGTGAGCGAAACTAATGAAAACATTGTTGGGGTAAAACCTAAAGGGAAAGACCTAGCACCAAATCCAATTTGCCATCTGATCTAACTTCTGGAGGCAGTCAAAATGAGCCTTAGAATTCTTCCCTACCTTATTCCTGTGCTGAGATACAGGCTGCTCCAACCTGCTGTAAAATGCTTGATTTCGAGAGTGAGCGAAACTAATGAAAACATTGTTGGGGTAAAACCTAAAGGGAAAGACCTAGCACCAAATCCAATTTGCCATCTGATCTAACTTCTGGAGGCAGTCAAAATGAGCCTTAGAATTCTTCCCTACCTTATTCCTGTGCTGAGATACAGGCTGCTCCAACCTGCTGTAAAATGCTTGATTTCGAGAGTGAGCGAAACTAATGAAAACATTGTTGGGGTAAAACCTAAAGGGAAAGACCTAGCACCAAATCCAATTTGCCATCTGATCTAACTTCTGGAGGCAGTCAAAATGAGCCTTAGAATTCTTCCCTACCTTATTCCTGTGCTGAGATACAGGCTGCTCCAACCTGCTGTAAAATGCTTGATTTCGAGAGTGAGCGAAACTAATGAAAACATTGTTGGGGTAAAACCTAAAGGGAAAGACCTAGCACCAAATCCAATTTGCCATCTGATCTAACTTCTGGAGGCAGTCAAAATGAGCCTTAGAATTCTTCCCTACCTTATTCCTGTGCTGAGATACAGGCTGCTCCAACCTGCTGTAAAATGCTTGATTTCGAGAGTGAGCGAAACTAATGAAAACATTGTTGGGGTAAAACCTAAAGGGAAAGACCTAGCACCAAATCCAATTTGCCATCTGATCTAACTTCTGGAGGCAGTCAAAATGAGCCTTAGAATTCTTCCCTACCTTATTCCTGTGCTGAGATACAGGCTGCTCCAACCTGCTGTAAAATGCTTGATTTCGAGAGTGAGCGAAACTAATGAAAACATTGTTGGGGTAAAACCTAAAGGGAAAGACCTAGCACCAAATCCAATTTGCCATCTGATCTAACTTCTGGAGGCAGTCAAAATGAGCCTTAGAATTCTTCCCTACCTTATTCCTGTGCTGAGATACAGGCTGCTCCAACCTGCTGTAAAATGCTTGATTTCGAGAGTGAGCGAAACTAATGAAAACATTGTTGGGGTAAAACCTAAAGGGAAAGACCTAGCACCAAATCCAATTTGCCATCTGATCTAACTTCTGGAGGCAGTCAAAATGAGCCTTAGAATTCTTCCCTACCTTATTCCTGTGCTGAGATACAGGCTGCTCCAACCTGCTGTAAAATGCTTGATTTCGAGAGTGAGCGAAACTAATGAAAACATTGTTGGGGTAAAACCTAAAGGGAAAGACCTAGCACCAAATCCAATTTGCCATCTGATCTAACTTCTGGAGGCAGTCAAAATGAGCCTTAGAATTCTTCCCTACCTTATTCCTGTGCTGAGATACAGGCTGCTCCAACCTGCTGTAAAATGCTTGATTTCGAGAGTGAGCGAAACTAATGAAAACATTGTTGGGGTAAAACCTAAAGGGAAAGACCTAGCACCAAATCCAATTTGCCATCTGATCTAACTTCTGGAGGCAGTCAAAATGAGCCTTAGAATTCTTCCCTACCTTATTCCTGTGCTGAGATACAGGCTGCTCCAACCTGCTGTAAAATGCTTGATTTCGAGAGTGAGCGAAACTAATGAAAACATTGTTGGGGTAAAACCTAAAGGGAAAGACCTAGCACCAAATCCAATTTGCCATCTGATCTAACTTCTGGAGGCAGTCAAAATGAGCCTTAGAATTCTTCCCTACCTTATTCCTGTGCTGAGATACAGGCTGCTCCAACCTGCTGTAAAATGCTTGATTTCGAGAGTGAGCGAAACTAATGAAAACATTGTTGGGGTAAAACCTAAAGGGAAAGACCTAGCACCAAATCCAATTTGCCATCTGATCTAACTTCTGGAGGCAGTCAAAATGAGCCTTAGAATTCTTCCCTACCTTATTCCTGTGCTGAGATACAGGCTGCTCCAACCTGCTGTAAAATGCTTGATTTCGAGAGTGAGCGAAACTAATGAAAACATTGTTGGGGTAAAACCTAAAGGGAAAGACCTAGCACCAAATCCAATTTGCCATCTGATCTAACTTCTGGAGGCAGTCAAAATGAGCCTTAGAATTCTTCCCTACCTTATTCCTGTGCTGAGATACAGGCTGCTCCAACCTGCTGTAAAATGCTTGATTTCGAGAGTGAGCGAAACTAATGAAAACATTGTTGGGGTAAAACCTAAAGGGAAAGACCTAGCACCAAATCCAATTTGCCATCTGATCTAACTTCTGGAGGCAGTCAAAATGAGCCTTAGAATTCTTCCCTACCTTATTCCTGTGCTGAGATACAGGCTGCTCCAACCTGCTGTAAAATGCTTGATTTCGAGAGTGAGCGAAACTAATGAAAACATTGTTGGGGTAAAACCTAAAGGGAAAGACCTAGCACCAAATCCAATTTGCCATCTGATCTAACTTCTGGAGGCAGTCAAAATGAGCCTTAGAATTCTTCCCTACCTTATTCCTGTGCTGAGATACAGGCTGCTCCAACCTGCTGTAAAATGCTTGATTTCGAGAGTGAGCGAAACTAATGAAAACATTGTTGGGGTAAAACCTAAAGGGAAAGACCTAGCACCAAATCCAATTTGCCATCTGATCTAACTTCTGGAGGCAGTCAAAATGAGCCTTAGAATTCTTCCCTACCTTATTCCTGTGCTGAGATACAGGCTGCTCCAACCTGCTGTAAAATGCTTGATTTCGAGAGTGAGCGAAACTAATGAAAACATTGTTGGGGTAAAACCTAAAGGGAAAGACCTAGCACCAAATCCAATTTGCCATCTGATCTAACTTCTGGAGGCAGTCAAAATGAGCCTTAGAATTCTTCCCTACCTTATTCCTGTGCTGAGATACAGGCTGCTCCAACCTGCTGTAAAATGCTTGATTTCGAGAGTGAGCGAAACTAATGAAAACATTGTTGGGGTAAAACCTAAAGGGAAAGACCTAGCACCAAATCCAATTTGCCATCTGATCTAACTTCTGGAGGCAGTCAAAATGAGCCTTAGAATTCTTCCCTACCTTATTCCTGTGCTGAGATACAGGCTGCTCCAACCTGCTGTAAAATGCTTGATTTCGAGAGTGAGCGAAACTAATGAAAACATTGTTGGGGTAAAACCTAAAGGGAAAGACCTAGCACCAAATCCAATTTGCCATCTGATCTAACTTCTGGAGGCAGTCAAAATGAGCCTTAGAATTCTTCCCTACCTTATTCCTGTGCTGAGATACAGGCTGCTCCAACCTGCTGTAAAATGCTTGATTTCGAGAGTGAGCGAAACTAATGAAAACATTGTTGGGGTAAAACCTAAAGGGAAAGACCTAGCACCAAATCCAATTTGCCATCTGATCTAACTTCTGGAGGCAGTCAAAATGAGCCTTAGAATTCTTCCCTACCTTATTCCTGTGCTGAGATACAGGCTGCTCCAACCTGCTGTAAAATGCTTGATTTCGAGAGTGAGCGAAACTAATGAAAACATTGTTGGGGTAAAACCTAAAGGGAAAGACCTAGCACCAAATCCAATTTGCCATCTGATCTAACTTCTGGAGGCAGTCAAAATGAGCCTTAGAATTCTTCCCTACCTTATTCCTGTGCTGAGATACAGGCTGCTCCAACCTGCTGTAAAATGCTTGATTTCGAGAGTGAGCGAAACTAATGAAAACATTGTTGGGGTAAAACCTAAAGGGAAAGACCTAGCACCAAATCCAATTTGCCATCTGATCTAACTTCTGGAGGCAGTCAAAATGAGCCTTAGAATTCTTCCCTACCTTATTCCTGTGCTGAGATACAGGCTGCTCCAACCTGCTGTAAAATGCTTGATTTCGAGAGTGAGCGAAACTAATGAAAACATTGTTGGGGTAAAACCTAAAGGGAAAGACCTAGCACCAAATCCAATTTGCCATCTGATCTAACTTCTGGAGGCAGTCAAAATGAGCCTTAGAATTCTTCCCTACCTTATTCCTGTGCTGAGATACAGGCTGCTCCAACCTGCTGTAAAATGCTTGATTTCGAGAGTGAGCGAAACTAATGAAAACATTGTTGGGGTAAAACCTAAAGGGAAAGACCTAGCACCAAATCCAATTTGCCATCTGATCTAACTTCTGGAGGCAGTCAAAATGAGCCTTAGAATTCTTCCCTACCTTATTCCTGTGCTGAGATACAGGCTGCTCCAACCTGCTGTAAAATGCTTGATTTCGAGAGTGAGCGAAACTAATGAAAACATTGTTGGGGTAAAACCTAAAGGGAAAGACCTAGCACCAAATCCAATTTGCCATCTGATCTAACTTCTGGAGGCAGTCAAAATGAGCCTTAGAATTCTTCCCTACCTTATTCCTGTGCTGAGATACAGGCTGCTCCAACCTGCTGTAAAATGCTTGATTTCGAGAGTGAGCGAAACTAATGAAAACATTGTTGGGGTAAAACCTAAAGGGAAAGACCTAGCACCAAATCCAATTTGCCATCTGATCTAACTTCTGGAGGCAGTCAAAATGAGCCTTAGAATTCTTCCCTACCTTATTCCTGTGCTGAGATACAGGCTGCTCCAACCTGCTGTAAAATGCTTGATTTCGAGAGTGAGCGAAACTAATGAAAACATTGTTGGGGTAAAACCTAAAGGGAAAGACCTAGCACCAAATCCAATTTGCCATCTGATCTAACTTCTGGAGGCAGTCAAAATGAGCCTTAGAATTCTTCCCTACCTTATTCCTGTGCTGAGATACAGGCTGCTCCAACCTGCTGTAAAATGCTTGATTTCGAGAGTGAGCGAAACTAATGAAAACATTGTTGGGGTAAAACCTAAAGGGAAAGACCTAGCACCAAATCCAATTTGCCATCTGATCTAACTTCTGGAGGCAGTCAAAATGAGCCTTAGAATTCTTCCCTACCTTATTCCTGTGCTGAGATACAGGCTGCTCCAACCTGCTGTAAAATGCTTGATTTCGAGAGTGAGCGAAACTAATGAAAACATTGTTGGGGTAAAACCTAAAGGGAAAGACCTAGCACCAAATCCAATTTGCCATCTGATCTAACTTCTGGAGGCAGTCAAAATGAGCCTTAGAATTCTTCCCTACCTTATTCCTGTGCTGAGATACAGGCTGCTCCAACCTGCTGTAAAATGCTTGATTTCGAGAGTGAGCGAAACTAATGAAAACATTGTTGGGGTAAAACCTAAAGGGAAAGACCTAGCACCAAATCCAATTTGCCATCTGATCTAACTTCTGGAGGCAGTCAAAATGAGCCTTAGAATTCTTCCCTACCTTATTCCTGTGCTGAGATACAGGCTGCTCCAACCTGCTGTAAAATGCTTGATTTCGAGAGTGAGCGAAACTAATGAAAACATTGTTGGGGTAAAACCTAAAGGGAAAGACCTAGCACCAAATCCAATTTGCCATCTGATCTAACTTCTGGAGGCAGTCAAAATGAGCCTTAGAATTCTTCCCTACCTTATTCCTGTGCTGAGATACAGGCTGCTCCAACCTGCTGTAAAATGCTTGATTTCGAGAGTGAGCGAAACTAATGAAAACATTGTTGGGGTAAAACCTAAAGGGAAAGACCTAGCACCAAATCCAATTTGCCATCTGATCTAACTTCTGGAGGCAGTCAAAATGAGCCTTAGAATTCTTCCCTACCTTATTCCTGTGCTGAGATACAGGCTGCTCCAACCTGCTGTAAAATGCTTGATTTCGAGAGTGAGCGAAACTAATGAAAACATTGTTGGGGTAAAACCTAAAGGGAAAGACCTAGCACCAAATCCAATTTGCCATCTGATCTAACTTCTGGAGGCAGTCAAAATGAGCCTTAGAATTCTTCCCTACCTTATTCCTGTGCTGAGATACAGGCTGCTCCAACCTGCTGTAAAATGCTTGATTTCGAGAGTGAGCGAAACTAATGAAAACATTGTTGGGGTAAAACCTAAAGGGAAAGACCTAGCACCAAATCCAATTTGCCATCTGATCTAACTTCTGGAGGCAGTCAAAATGAGCCTTAGAATTCTTCCCTACCTTATTCCTGTGCTGAGATACAGGCTGCTCCAACCTGCTGTAAAATGCTTGATTTCGAGAGTGAGCGAAACTAATGAAAACATTGTTGGGGTAAAACCTAAAGGGAAAGACCTAGCACCAAATCCAATTTGCCATCTGATCTAACTTCTGGAGGCAGTCAAAATGAGCCTTAGAATTCTTCCCTACCTTATTCCTGTGCTGAGATACAGGCTGCTCCAACCTGCTGTAAAATGCTTGATTTCGAGAGTGAGCGAAACTAATGAAAACATTGTTGGGGTAAAACCTAAAGGGAAAGACCTAGCACCAAATCCAATTTGCCATCTGATCTAACTTCTGGAGGCAGTCAAAATGAGCCTTAGAATTCTTCCCTACCTTATTCCTGTGCTGAGATACAGGCTGCTCCAACCTGCTGTAAAATGCTTGATTTCGAGAGTGAGCGAAACTAATGAAAACATTGTTGGGGTAAAACCTAAAGGGAAAGACCTAGCACCAAATCCAATTTGCCATCTGATCTAACTTCTGGAGGCAGTCAAAATGAGCCTTAGAATTCTTCCCTACCTTATTCCTGTGCTGAGATACAGGCTGCTCCAACCTGCTGTAAAATGCTTGATTTCGAGAGTGAGCGAAACTAATGAAAACATTGTTGGGGTAAAACCTAAAGGGAAAGACCTAGCACCAAATCCAATTTGCCATCTGATCTAACTTCTGGAGGCAGTCAAAATGAGCCTTAGAATTCTTCCCTACCTTATTCCTGTGCTGAGATACAGGCTGCTCCAACCTGCTGTAAAATGCTTGATTTCGAGAGTGAGCGAAACTAATGAAAACATTGTTGGGGTAAAACCTAAAGGGAAAGACCTAGCACCAAATCCAATTTGCCATCTGATCTAACTTCTGGAGGCAGTCAAAATGAGCCTTAGAATTCTTCCCTACCTTATTCCTGTGCTGAGATACAGGCTGCTCCAACCTGCTGTAAAATGCTTGATTTCGAGAGTGAGCGAAACTAATGAAAACATTGTTGGGGTAAAACCTAAAGGGAAAGACCTAGCACCAAATCCAATTTGCCATCTGATCTAACTTCTGGAGGCAGTCAAAATGAGCCTTAGAATTCTTCCCTACCTTATTCCTGTGCTGAGATACAGGCTGCTCCAACCTGCTGTAAAATGCTTGATTTCGAGAGTGAGCGAAACTAATGAAAACATTGTTGGGGTAAAACCTAAAGGGAAAGACCTAGCACCAAATCCAATTTGCCATCTGATCTAACTTCTGGAGGCAGTCAAAATGAGCCTTAGAATTCTTCCCTACCTTATTCCTGTGCTGAGATACAGGCTGCTCCAACCTGCTGTAAAATGCTTGATTTCGAGAGTGAGCGAAACTAATGAAAACATTGTTGGGGTAAAACCTAAAGGGAAAGACCTAGCACCAAATCCAATTTGCCATCTGATCTAACTTCTGGAGGCAGTCAAAATGAGCCTTAGAATTCTTCCCTACCTTATTCCTGTGCTGAGATACAGGCTGCTCCAACCTGCTGTAAAATGCTTGATTTCGAGAGTGAGCGAAACTAATGAAAACATTGTTGGGGTAAAACCTAAAGGGAAAGACCTAGCACCAAATCCAATTTGCCATCTGATCTAACTTCTGGAGGCAGTCAAAATGAGCCTTAGAATTCTTCCCTACCTTATTCCTGTGCTGAGATACAGGCTGCTCCAACCTGCTGTAAAATGCTTGATTTCGAGAGTGAGCGAAACTAATGAAAACATTGTTGGGGTAAAACCTAAAGGGAAAGACCTAGCACCAAATCCAATTTGCCATCTGATCTAACTTCTGGAGGCAGTCAAAATGAGCCTTAGAATTCTTCCCTACCTTATTCCTGTGCTGAGATACAGGCTGCTCCAACCTGCTGTAAAATGCTTGATTTCGAGAGTGAGCGAAACTAATGAAAACATTGTTGGGGTAAAACCTAAAGGGAAAGACCTAGCACCAAATCCAATTTGCCATCTGATCTAACTTCTGGAGGCAGTCAAAATGAGCCTTAGAATTCTTCCCTACCTTATTCCTGTGCTGAGATACAGGCTGCTCCAACCTGCTGTAAAATGCTTGATTTCGAGAGTGAGCGAAACTAATGAAAACATTGTTGGGGTAAAACCTAAAGGGAAAGACCTAGCACCAAATCCAATTTGCCATCTGATCTAACTTCTGGAGGCAGTCAAAATGAGCCTTAGAATTCTTCCCTACCTTATTCCTGTGCTGAGATACAGGCTGCTCCAACCTGCTGTAAAATGCTTGATTTCGAGAGTGAGCGAAACTAATGAAAACATTGTTGGGGTAAAACCTAAAGGGAAAGACCTAGCACCAAATCCAATTTGCCATCTGATCTAACTTCTGGAGGCAGTCAAAATGAGCCTTAGAATTCTTCCCTACCTTATTCCTGTGCTGAGATACAGGCTGCTCCAACCTGCTGTAAAATGCTTGATTTCGAGAGTGAGCGAAACTAATGAAAACATTGTTGGGGTAAAACCTAAAGGGAAAGACCTAGCACCAAATCCAATTTGCCATCTGATCTAACTTCTGGAGGCAGTCAAAATGAGCCTTAGAATTCTTCCCTACCTTATTCCTGTGCTGAGATACAGGCTGCTCCAACCTGCTGTAAAATGCTTGATTTCGAGAGTGAGCGAAACTAATGAAAACATTGTTGGGGTAAAACCTAAAGGGAAAGACCTAGCACCAAATCCAATTTGCCATCTGATCTAACTTCTGGAGGCAGTCAAAATGAGCCTTAGAATTCTTCCCTACCTTATTCCTGTGCTGAGATACAGGCTGCTCCAACCTGCTGTAAAATGCTTGATTTCGAGAGTGAGCGAAACTAATGAAAACATTGTTGGGGTAAAACCTAAAGGGAAAGACCTAGCACCAAATCCAATTTGCCATCTGATCTAACTTCTGGAGGCAGTCAAAATGAGCCTTAGAATTCTTCCCTACCTTATTCCTGTGCTGAGATACAGGCTGCTCCAACCTGCTGTAAAATGCTTGATTTCGAGAGTGAGCGAAACTAATGAAAACATTGTTGGGGTAAAACCTAAAGGGAAAGACCTAGCACCAAATCCAATTTGCCATCTGATCTAACTTCTGGAGGCAGTCAAAATGAGCCTTAGAATTCTTCCCTACCTTATTCCTGTGCTGAGATACAGGCTGCTCCAACCTGCTGTAAAATGCTTGATTTCGAGAGTGAGCGAAACTAATGAAAACATTGTTGGGGTAAAACCTAAAGGGAAAGACCTAGCACCAAATCCAATTTGCCATCTGATCTAACTTCTGGAGGCAGTCAAAATGAGCCTTAGAATTCTTCCCTACCTTATTCCTGTGCTGAGATACAGGCTGCTCCAACCTGCTGTAAAATGCTTGATTTCGAGAGTGAGCGAAACTAATGAAAACATTGTTGGGGTAAAACCTAAAGGGAAAGACCTAGCACCAAATCCAATTTGCCATCTGATCTAACTTCTGGAGGCAGTCAAAATGAGCCTTAGAATTCTTCCCTACCTTATTCCTGTGCTGAGATACAGGCTGCTCCAACCTGCTGTAAAATGCTTGATTTCGAGAGTGAGCGAAACTAATGAAAACATTGTTGGGGTAAAACCTAAAGGGAAAGACCTAGCACCAAATCCAATTTGCCATCTGATCTAACTTCTGGAGGCAGTCAAAATGAGCCTTAGAATTCTTCCCTACCTTATTCCTGTGCTGAGATACAGGCTGCTCCAACCTGCTGTAAAATGCTTGATTTCGAGAGTGAGCGAAACTAATGAAAACATTGTTGGGGTAAAACCTAAAGGGAAAGACCTAGCACCAAATCCAATTTGCCATCTGATCTAACTTCTGGAGGCAGTCAAAATGAGCCTTAGAATTCTTCCCTACCTTATTCCTGTGCTGAGATACAGGCTGCTCCAACCTGCTGTAAAATGCTTGATTTCGAGAGTGAGCGAAACTAATGAAAACATTGTTGGGGTAAAACCTAAAGGGAAAGACCTAGCACCAAATCCAATTTGCCATCTGATCTAACTTCTGGAGGCAGTCAAAATGAGCCTTAGAATTCTTCCCTACCTTATTCCTGTGCTGAGATACAGGCTGCTCCAACCTGCTGTAAAATGCTTGATTTCGAGAGTGAGCGAAACTAATGAAAACATTGTTGGGGTAAAACCTAAAGGGAAAGACCTAGCACCAAATCCAATTTGCCATCTGATCTAACTTCTGGAGGCAGTCAAAATGAGCCTTAGAATTCTTCCCTACCTTATTCCTGTGCTGAGATACAGGCTGCTCCAACCTGCTGTAAAATGCTTGATTTCGAGAGTGAGCGAAACTAATGAAAACATTGTTGGGGTAAAACCTAAAGGGAAAGACCTAGCACCAAATCCAATTTGCCATCTGATCTAACTTCTGGAGGCAGTCAAAATGAGCCTTAGAATTCTTCCCTACCTTATTCCTGTGCTGAGATACAGGCTGCTCCAACCTGCTGTAAAATGCTTGATTTCGAGAGTGAGCGAAACTAATGAAAACATTGTTGGGGTAAAACCTAAAGGGAAAGACCTAGCACCAAATCCAATTTGCCATCTGATCTAACTTCTGGAGGCAGTCAAAATGAGCCTTAGAATTCTTCCCTACCTTATTCCTGTGCTGAGATACAGGCTGCTCCAACCTGCTGTAAAATGCTTGATTTCGAGAGTGAGCGAAACTAATGAAAACATTGTTGGGGTAAAACCTAAAGGGAAAGACCTAGCACCAAATCCAATTTGCCATCTGATCTAACTTCTGGAGGCAGTCAAAATGAGCCTTAGAATTCTTCCCTACCTTATTCCTGTGCTGAGATACAGGCTGCTCCAACCTGCTGTAAAATGCTTGATTTCGAGAGTGAGCGAAACTAATGAAAACATTGTTGGGGTAAAACCTAAAGGGAAAGACCTAGCACCAAATCCAATTTGCCATCTGATCTAACTTCTGGAGGCAGTCAAAATGAGCCTTAGAATTCTTCCCTACCTTATTCCTGTGCTGAGATACAGGCTGCTCCAACCTGCTGTAAAATGCTTGATTTCGAGAGTGAGCGAAACTAATGAAAACATTGTTGGGGTAAAACCTAAAGGGAAAGACCTAGCACCAAATCCAATTTGCCATCTGATCTAACTTCTGGAGGCAGTCAAAATGAGCCTTAGAATTCTTCCCTACCTTATTCCTGTGCTGAGATACAGGCTGCTCCAACCTGCTGTAAAATGCTTGATTTCGAGAGTGAGCGAAACTAATGAAAACATTGTTGGGGTAAAACCTAAAGGGAAAGACCTAGCACCAAATCCAATTTGCCATCTGATCTAACTTCTGGAGGCAGTCAAAATGAGCCTTAGAATTCTTCCCTACCTTATTCCTGTGCTGAGATACAGGCTGCTCCAACCTGCTGTAAAATGCTTGATTTCGAGAGTGAGCGAAACTAATGAAAACATTGTTGGGGTAAAACCTAAAGGGAAAGACCTAGCACCAAATCCAATTTGCCATCTGATCTAACTTCTGGAGGCAGTCAAAATGAGCCTTAGAATTCTTCCCTACCTTATTCCTGTGCTGAGATACAGGCTGCTCCAACCTGCTGTAAAATGCTTGATTTCGAGAGTGAGCGAAACTAATGAAAACATTGTTGGGGTAAAACCTAAAGGGAAAGACCTAGCACCAAATCCAATTTGCCATCTGATCTAACTTCTGGAGGCAGTCAAAATGAGCCTTAGAATTCTTCCCTACCTTATTCCTGTGCTGAGATACAGGCTGCTCCAACCTGCTGTAAAATGCTTGATTTCGAGAGTGAGCGAAACTAATGAAAACATTGTTGGGGTAAAACCTAAAGGGAAAGACCTAGCACCAAATCCAATTTGCCATCTGATCTAACTTCTGGAGGCAGTCAAAATGAGCCTTAGAATTCTTCCCTACCTTATTCCTGTGCTGAGATACAGGCTGCTCCAACCTGCTGTAAAATGCTTGATTTCGAGAGCTGAGCGAAACTAATGAAAACATTGTTGGGGTAAAACCTAAAGGGAAAGACCTAGCACCAAATCCAATTTGCCATCTGATCTAACTTCTGGAGGCAGTCAAAATGAGCCTTAGAATTCTTCCCTACCTTATTCCTGTGCTGAGATACAGGCTGCTCCAACCTGCTGTAAAATGCTTGATTTCGAGAGTGAGCGAAACTAATGAAAACATTGTTGGGGTAAAACCTAAAGGGAAAGACCTAGCACCAAATCCAATTTGCCATCTGATCTAACTTCTGGAGGCAGTCAAAATGAGCCTTAGAATTCTTCCCTACCTTATTCCTGTGCTGAGATACAGGCTGCTCCAACCTGCTGTAAAATGCTTGATTTCGAGAGTGAGCGAAACTAATGAAAACATTGTTGGGGTAAAACCTAAAGGGAAAGACCTAGCACCAAATCCAATTTGCCATCTGATCTAACTTCTGGAGGCAGTCAAAATGAGCCTTAGAATTCTTCCCTACCTTATTCCTGTGCTGAGATACAGGCTGCTCCAACCTGCTGTAAAATGCTTGATTTCGAGAGTGAGCGAAACTAATGAAAACATTGTTGGGGTAAAACCTAAAGGGAAAGACCTAGCACCAAATCCAATTTGCCATCTGATCTAACTTCTGGAGGCAGTCAAAATGAGCCTTAGAATTCTTCCCTACCTTATTCCTGTGCTGAGATACAGGCTGCTCCAACCTGCTGTAAAATGCTTGATTTCGAGAGTGAGCGAAACTAATGAAAACATTGTTGGGGTAAAACCTAAAGGGAAAGACCTAGCACCAAATCCAATTTGCCATCTGATCTAACTTCTGGAGGCAGTCAAAATGAGCCTTAGAATTCTTCCCTACCTTATTCCTGTGCTGAGATACAGGCTGCTCCAACCTGCTGTAAAATGCTTGATTTCGAGAGTGAGCGAAACTAATGAAAACATTGTTGGGGTAAAACCTAAAGGGAAAGACCTAGCACCAAATCCAATTTGCCATCTGATCTAACTTCTGGAGGCAGTCAAAATGAGCCTTAGAATTCTTCCCTACCTTATTCCTGTGCTGAGATACAGGCTGCTCCAACCTGCTGTAAAATGCTTGATTTCGAGAGTGAGCGAAACTAATGAAAACATTGTTGGGGTAAAACCTAAAGGGAAAGACCTAGCACCAAATCCAATTTGCCATCTGATCTAACTTCTGGAGGCAGTCAAAATGAGCCTTAGAATTCTTCCCTACCTTATTCCTGTGCTGAGATACAGGCTGCTCCAACCTGCTGTAAAATGCTTGATTTCGAGAGTGAGCGAAACTAATGAAAACATTGTTGGGGTAAAACCTAAAGGGAAAGACCTAGCACCAAATCCAATTTGCCATCTGATCTAACTTCTGGAGGCAGTCAAAATGAGCCTTAGAATTCTTCCCTACCTTATTCCTGTGCTGAGATACAGGCTGCTCCAACCTGCTGTAAAATGCTTGATTTCGAGAGTGAGCGAAACTAATGAAAACATTGTTGGGGTAAAACCTAAAGGGAAAGACCTAGCACCAAATCCAATTTGCCATCTGATCTAACTTCTGGAGGCAGTCAAAATGAGCCTTAGAATTCTTCCCTACCTTATTCCTGTGCTGAGATACAGGCTGCTCCAACCTGCTGTAAAATGCTTGATTTCGAGAGTGAGCGAAACTAATGAAAACATTGTTGGGGTAAAACCTAAAGGGAAAGACCTAGCACCAAATCCAATTTGCCATCTGATCTAACTTCTGGAGGCAGTCAAAATGAGCCTTAGAATTCTTCCCTACCTTATTCCTGTGCTGAGATACAGGCTGCTCCAACCTGCTGTAAAATGCTTGATTTCGAGAGTGAGCGAAACTAATGAAAACATTGTTGGGGTAAAACCTAAAGGGAAAGACCTAGCACCAAATCCAATTTGCCATCTGATCTAACTTCTGGAGGCAGTCAAAATGAGCCTTAGAATTCTTCCCTACCTTATTCCTGTGCTGAGATACAGGCTGCTCCAACCTGCTGTAAAATGCTTGATTTCGAGAGTGAGCGAAACTAATGAAAACATTGTTGGGGTAAAACCTAAAGGGAAAGACCTAGCACCAAATCCAATTTGCCATCTGATCTAACTTCTGGAGGCAGTCAAAATGAGCCTTAGAATTCTTCCCTACCTTATTCCTGTGCTGAGATACAGGCTGCTCCAACCTGCTGTAAAATGCTTGATTTCGAGAGTGAGCGAAACTAATGAAAACATTGTTGGGGTAAAACCTAAAGGGAAAGACCTAGCACCAAATCCAATTTGCCATCTGATCTAACTTCTGGAGGCAGTCAAAATGAGCCTTAGAATTCTTCCCTACCTTATTCCTGTGCTGAGATACAGGCTGCTCCAACCTGCTGTAAAATGCTTGATTTCGAGAGTGAGCGAAACTAATGAAAACATTGTTGGGGTAAAACCTAAAGGGAAAGACCTAGCACCAAATCCAATTTGCCATCTGATCTAACTTCTGGAGGCAGTCAAAATGAGCCTTAGAATTCTTCCCTACCTTATTCCTGTGCTGAGATACAGGCTGCTCCAACCTGCTGTAAAATGCTTGATTTCGAGAGTGAGCGAAACTAATGAAAACATTGTTGGGGTAAAACCTAAAGGGAAAGACCTAGCACCAAATCCAATTTGCCATCTGATCTAACTTCTGGAGGCAGTCAAAATGAGCCTTAGAATTCTTCCCTACCTTATTCCTGTGCTGAGATACAGGCTGCTCCAACCTGCTGTAAAATGCTTGATTTCGAGAGTGAGCGAAACTAATGAAAACATTGTTGGGGTAAAACCTAAAGGGAAAGACCTAGCACCAAATCCAATTTGCCATCTGATCTAACTTCTGGAGGCAGTCAAAATGAGCCTTAGAATTCTTCCCTACCTTATTCCTGTGCTGAGATACAGGCTGCTCCAACCTGCTGTAAAATGCTTGATTTCGAGAGTGAGCGAAACTAATGAAAACATTGTTGGGGTAAAACCTAAAGGGAAAGACCTAGCACCAAATCCAATTTGCCATCTGATCTAACTTCTGGAGGCAGTCAAAATGAGCCTTAGAATTCTTCCCTACCTTATTCCTGTGCTGAGATACAGGCTGCTCCAACCTGCTGTAAAATGCTTGATTTCGAGAGTGAGCGAAACTAATGAAAACATTGTTGGGGTAAAACCTAAAGGGAAAGACCTAGCACCAAATCCAATTTGCCATCTGATCTAACTTCTGGAGGCAGTCAAAATGAGCCTTAGAATTCTTCCCTACCTTATTCCTGTGCTGAGATACAGGCTGCTCCAACCTGCTGTAAAATGCTTGATTTCGAGAGTGAGCGAAACTAATGAAAACATTGTTGGGGTAAAACCTAAAGGGAAAGACCTAGCACCAAATCCAATTTGCCATCTGATCTAACTTCTGGAGGCAGTCAAAATGAGCCTTAGAATTCTTCCCTACCTTATTCCTGTGCTGAGATACAGGCTGCTCCAACCTGCTGTAAAATGCTTGATTTCGAGAGTGAGCGAAACTAATGAAAACATTGTTGGGGTAAAACCTAAAGGGAAAGACCTAGCACCAAATCCAATTTGCCATCTGATCTAACTTCTGGAGGCAGTCAAAATGAGCCTTAGAATTCTTCCCTACCTTATTCCTGTGCTGAGATACAGGCTGCTCCAACCTGCTGTAAAATGCTTGATTTCGAGAGTGAGCGAAACTAATGAAAACATTGTTGGGGTAAAACCTAAAGGGAAAGACCTAGCACCAAATCCAATTTGCCATCTGATCTAACTTCTGGAGGCAGTCAAAATGAGCCTTAGAATTCTTCCCTACCTTATTCCTGTGCTGAGATACAGGCTGCTCCAACCTGCTGTAAAATGCTTGATTTCGAGAGTGAGCGAAACTAATGAAAACATTGTTGGGGTAAAACCTAAAGGGAAAGACCTAGCACCAAATCCAATTTGCCATCTGATCTAACTTCTGGAGGCAGTCAAAATGATCCTTAGAATTCTTCCCTACCTTATTCCTGTGCTGAGATACAGGCTGCTCCAACCTGCTGTAAAATGCTTGATTTCGAGAGTGAGCGAAACTAATGAAAACATTGTTGGGGTAAAACCTAAAGGGAAAGACCTAGCACCAAATCCAATTTGCCATCTGATCTAACTTCTGGAGGCAGTCAAAATGAGCCTTAGAATTCTTCCCTACCTTATTCCTGTGCTGAGATACAGGCTGCTCCAACCTGCTGTAAAATGCTTGATTTCGAGAGTGAGCGAAACTAATGAAAACATTGTTGGGGTAAAACCTAAAGGGAAAGACCTAGCACCAAATCCAATTTGCCATCTGATCTAACTTCTGGAGGCAGTCAAAATGAGCCTTAGAATTCTTCCCTACCTTATTCCTGTGCTGAGATACAGGCTGCTCCAACCTGCTGTAAAATGCTTGATTTCGAGAGTGAGCGAAACTAATGAAAACATTGTTGGGGTAAAACCTAAAGGGAAAGACCTAGCACCAAATCCAATTTGCCATCTGATCTAACTTCTGGAGGCAGTCAAAATGAGCCTTAGAATTCTTCCCTACCTTATTCCTGTGCTGAGATACAGGCTGCTCCAACCTGCTGTAAAATGCTTGATTTCGAGAGTGAGCGAAACTAATGAAAACATTGTTGGGGTAAAACCTAAAGGGAAAGACCTAGCACCAAATCCAATTTGCCATCTGATCTAACTTCTGGAGGCAGTCAAAATGAGCCTTAGAATTCTTCCCTACCTTATTCCTGTGCTGAGATACAGGCTGCTCCAACCTGCTGTAAAATGCTTGATTTCGAGAGTGAGCGAAACTAATGAAAACATTGTTGGGGTAAAACCTAAAGGGAAAGACCTAGCACCAAATCCAATTTGCCATCTGATCTAACTTCTGGAGGCAGTCAAAATGAGCCTTAGAATTCTTCCCTACCTTATTCCTGTGCTGAGATACAGGCTGCTCCAACCTGCTGTAAAATGCTTGATTTCGAGAGTGAGCGAAACTAATGAAAACATTGTTGGGGTAAAACCTAAAGGGAAAGACCTAGCACCAAATCCAATTTGCCATCTGATCTAACTTCTGGAGGCAGTCAAAATGAGCCTTAGAATTCTTCCCTACCTTATTCCTGTGCTGAGATACAGGCTGCTCCAACCTGCTGTAAAATGCTTGATTTCGAGAGTGAGCGAAACTAATGAAAACATTGTTGGGGTAAAACCTAAAGGGAAAGACCTAGCACCAAATCCAATTTGCCATCTGATCTAACTTCTGGAGGCAGTCAAAATGAGCCTTAGAATTCTTCCCTACCTTATTCCTGTGCTGAGATACAGGCTGCTCCAACCTGCTGTAAAATGCTTGATTTCGAGAGTGAGCGAAACTAATGAAAACATTGTTGGGGTAAAACCTAAAGGGAAAGACCTAGCACCAAATCCAATTTGCCATCTGATCTAACTTCTGGAGGCAGTCAAAATGAGCCTTAGAATTCTTCCCTACCTTATTCCTGTGCTGAGATACAGGCTGCTCCAACCTGCTGTAAAATGCTTGATTTCGAGAGTGAGCGAAACTAATGAAAACATTGTTGGGGTAAAACCTAAAGGGAAAGACCTAGCACCAAATCCAATTTGCCATCTGATCTAACTTCTGGAGGCAGTCAAAATGAGCCTTAGAATTCTTCCCTACCTTATTCCTGTGCTGAGATACAGGCTGCTCCAACCTGCTGTAAAATGCTTGATTTCGAGAGTGAGCGAAACTAATGAAAACATTGTTGGGGTAAAACCTAAAGGGAAAGACCTAGCACCAAATCCAATTTGCCATCTGATCTAACTTCTGGAGGCAGTCAAAATGAGCCTTAGAATTCTTCCCTACCTTATTCCTGTGCTGAGATACAGGCTGCTCCAACCTGCTGTAAAATGCTTGATTTCGAGAGTGAGCGAAACTAATGAAAACATTGTTGGGGTAAAACCTAAAGGGAAAGACCTAGCACCAAATCCAATTTGCCATCTGATCTAACTTCTGGAGGCAGTCAAAATGAGCCTTAGAATTCTTCCCTACCTTATTCCTGTGCTGAGATACAGGCTGCTCCAACCTGCTGTAAAATGCTTGATTTCGAGAGTGAGCGAAACTAATGAAAACATTGTTGGGGTAAAACCTAAAGGGAAAGACCTAGCACCAAATCCAATTTGCCATCTGATCTAACTTCTGGAGGCAGTCAAAATGAGCCTTAGAATTCTTCCCTACCTTATTCCTGTGCTGAGATACAGGCTGCTCCAACCTGCTGTAAAATGCTTGATTTCGAGAGTGAGCGAAACTAATGAAAACATTGTTGGGGTAAAACCTAAAGGGAAAGACCTAGCACCAAATCCAATTTGCCATCTGATCTAACTTCTGGAGGCAGTCAAAATGAGCCTTAGAATTCTTCCCTACCTTATTCCTGTGCTGAGATACAGGCTGCTCCAACCTGCTGTAAAATGCTTGATTTCGAGAGTGAGCGAAACTAATGAAAACATTGTTGGGGTAAAACCTAAAGGGAAAGACCTAGCACCAAATCCAATTTGCCATCTGATCTAACTTCTGGAGGCAGTCAAAATGAGCCTTAGAATTCTTCCCTACCTTATTCCTGTGCTGAGATACAGGCTGCTCCAACCTGCTGTAAAATGCTTGATTTCGAGAGTGAGCGAAACTAATGAAAACATTGTTGGGGTAAAACCTAAAGGGAAAGACCTAGCACCAAATCCAATTTGCCATCTGATCTAACTTCTGGAGGCAGTCAAAATGAGCCTTAGAATTCTTCCCTACCTTATTCCTGTGCTGAGATACAGGCTGCTCCAACCTGCTGTAAAATGCTTGATTTCGAGAGTGAGCGAAACTAATGAAAACATTGTTGGGGTAAAACCTAAAGGGAAAGACCTAGCACCAAATCCAATTTGCCATCTGATCTAACTTCTGGAGGCAGTCAAAATGAGCCTTAGAATTCTTCCCTACCTTATTCCTGTGCTGAGATACAGGCTGCTCCAACCTGCTGTAAAATGCTTGATTTCGAGAGTGAGCGAAACTAATGAAAACATTGTTGGGGTAAAACCTAAAGGGAAAGACCTAGCACCAAATCCAATTTGCCATCTGATCTAACTTCTGGAGGCAGTCAAAATGAGCCTTAGAATTCTTCCCTACCTTATTCCTGTGCTGAGATACAGGCTGCTCCAACCTGCTGTAAAATGCTTGATTTCGAGAGTGAGCGAAACTAATGAAAACATTGTTGGGGTAAAACCTAAAGGGAAAGACCTAGCACCAAATCCAATTTGCCATCTGATCTAACTTCTGGAGGCAGTCAAAATGAGCCTTAGAATTCTTCCCTACCTTATTCCTGTGCTGAGATACAGGCTGCTCCAACCTGCTGTAAAATGCTTGATTTCGAGAGTGAGCGAAACTAATGAAAACATTGTTGGGGTAAAACCTAAAGGGAAAGACCTAGCACCAAATCCAATTTGCCATCTGATCTAACTTCTGGAGGCAGTCAAAATGAGCCTTAGAATTCTTCCCTACCTTATTCCTGTGCTGAGATACAGGCTGCTCCAACCTGCTGTAAAATGCTTGATTTCGAGAGTGAGCGAAACTAATGAAAACATTGTTGGGGTAAAACCTAAAGGGAAAGACCTAGCACCAAATCCAATTTGCCATCTGATCTAACTTCTGGAGGCAGTCAAAATGAGCCTTAGAATTCTTCCCTACCTTATTCCTGTGCTGAGATACAGGCTGCTCCAACCTGCTGTAAAATGCTTGATTTCGAGAGTGAGCGAAACTAATGAAAACATTGTTGGGGTAAAACCTAAAGGGAAAGACCTAGCACCAAATCCAATTTGCCATCTGATCTAACTTCTGGAGGCAGTCAAAATGAGCCTTAGAATTCTTCCCTACCTTATTCCTGTGCTGAGATACAGGCTGCTCCAACCTGCTGTAAAATGCTTGATTTCGAGAGTGAGCGAAACTAATGAAAACATTGTTGGGGTAAAACCTAAAGGGAAAGACCTAGCACCAAATCCAATTTGCCATCTGATCTAACTTCTGGAGGCAGTCAAAATGAGCCTTAGAATTCTTCCCTACCTTATTCCTGTGCTGAGATACAGGCTGCTCCAACCTGCTGTAAAATGCTTGATTTCGAGAGTGAGCGAAACTAATGAAAACATTGTTGGGGTAAAACCTAAAGGGAAAGACCTAGCACCAAATCCAATTTGCCATCTGATCTAACTTCTGGAGGCAGTCAAAATGAGCCTTAGAATTCTTCCCTACCTTATTCCTGTGCTGAGATACAGGCTGCTCCAACCTGCTGTAAAATGCTTGATTTCGAGAGTGAGCGAAACTAATGAAAACATTGTTGGGGTAAAACCTAAAGGGAAAGACCTAGCACCAAATCCAATTTGCCATCTGATCTAACTTCTGGAGGCAGTCAAAATGAGCCTTAGAATTCTTCCCTACCTTATTCCTGTGCTGAGATACAGGCTGCTCCAACCTGCTGTAAAATGCTTGATTTCGAGAGTGAGCGAAACTAATGAAAACATTGTTGGGGTAAAACCTAAAGGGAAAGACCTAGCACCAAATCCAATTTGCCATCTGATCTAACTTCTGGAGGCAGTCAAAATGAGCCTTAGAATTCTTCCCTACCTTATTCCTGTGCTGAGATACAGGCTGCTCCAACCTGCTGTAAAATGCTTGATTTCGAGAGTGAGCGAAACTAATGAAAACATTGTTGGGGTAAAACCTAAAGGGAAAGACCTAGCACCAAATCCAATTTGCCATCTGATCTAACTTCTGGAGGCAGTCAAAATGAGCCTTAGAATTCTTCCCTACCTTATTCCTGTGCTGAGATACAGGCTGCTCCAACCTGCTGTAAAATGCTTGATTTCGAGAGTGAGCGAAACTAATGAAAACATTGTTGGGGTAAAACCTAAAGGGAAAGACCTAGCACCAAATCCAATTTGCCATCTGATCTAACTTCTGGAGGCAGTCAAAATGAGCCTTAGAATTCTTCCCTACCTTATTCCTGTGCTGAGATACAGGCTGCTCCAACCTGCTGTAAAATGCTTGATTTCGAGAGTGAGCGAAACTAATGAAAACATTGTTGGGGTAAAACCTAAAGGGAAAGACCTAGCACCAAATCCAATTTGCCATCTGATCTAACTTCTGGAGGCAGTCAAAATGAGCCTTAGAATTCTTCCCTACCTTATTCCTGTGCTGAGATACAGGCTGCTCCAACCTGCTGTAAAATGCTTGATTTCGAGAGTGAGCGAAACTAATGAAAACATTGTTGGGGTAAAACCTAAAGGGAAAGACCTAGCACCAAATCCAATTTGCCATCTGATCTAACTTCTGGAGGCAGTCAAAATGAGCCTTAGAATTCTTCCCTACCTTATTCCTGTGCTGAGATACAGGCTGCTCCAACCTGCTGTAAAATGCTTGATTTCGAGAGTGAGCGAAACTAATGAAAACATTGTTGGGGTAAAACCTAAAGGGAAAGACCTAGCACCAAATCCAATTTGCCATCTGATCTAACTTCTGGAGGCAGTCAAAATGAGCCTTAGAATTCTTCCCTACCTTATTCCTGTGCTGAGATACAGGCTGCTCCAACCTGCTGTAAAATGCTTGATTTCGAGAGTGAGCGAAACTAATGAAAACATTGTTGGGGTAAAACCTAAAGGGAAAGACCTAGCACCAAATCCAATTTGCCATCTGATCTAACTTCTGGAGGCAGTCAAAATGAGCCTTAGAATTCTTCCCTACCTTATTCCTGTGCTGAGATACAGGCTGCTCCAACCTGCTGTAAAATGCTTGATTTCGAGAGTGAGCGAAACTAATGAAAACATTGTTGGGGTAAAACCTAAAGGGAAAGACCTAGCACCAAATCCAATTTGCCATCTGATCTAACTTCTGGAGGCAGTCAAAATGAGCCTTAGAATTCTTCCCTACCTTATTCCTGTGCTGAGATACAGGCTGCTCCAACCTGCTGTAAAATGCTTGATTTCGAGAGTGAGCGAAACTAATGAAAACATTGTTGGGGTAAAACCTAAAGGGAAAGACCTAGCACCAAATCCAATTTGCCATCTGATCTAACTTCTGGAGGCAGTCAAAATGAGCCTTAGAATTCTTCCCTACCTTATTCCTGTGCTGAGATACAGGCTGCTCCAACCTGCTGTAAAATGCTTGATTTCGAGAGTGAGCGAAACTAATGAAAACATTGTTGGGGTAAAACCTAAAGGGAAAGACCTAGCACCAAATCCAATTTGCCATCTGATCTAACTTCTGGAGGCAGTCAAAATGAGCCTTAGAATTCTTCCCTACCTTATTCCTGTGCTGAGATACAGGCTGCTCCAACCTGCTGTAAAATGCTTGATTTCGAGAGTGAGCGAAACTAATGAAAACATTGTTGGGGTAAAACCTAAAGGGAAAGACCTAGCACCAAATCCAATTTGCCATCTGATCTAACTTCTGGAGGCAGTCAAAATGAGCCTTAGAATTCTTCCCTACCTTATTCCTGTGCTGAGATACAGGCTGCTCCAACCTGCTGTAAAATGCTTGATTTCGAGAGTGAGCGAAACTAATGAAAACATTGTTGGGGTAAAACCTAAAGGGAAAGACCTAGCACCAAATCCAATTTGCCATCTGATCTAACTTCTGGAGGCAGTCAAAATGAGCCTTAGAATTCTTCCCTACCTTATTCCTGTGCTGAGATACAGGCTGCTCCAACCTGCTGTAAAATGCTTGATTTCGAGAGTGAGCGAAACTAATGAAAACATTGTTGGGGTAAAACCTAAAGGGAAAGACCTAGCACCAAATCCAATTTGCCATCTGATCTAACTTCTGGAGGCAGTCAAAATGAGCCTTAGAATTCTTCCCTACCTTATTCCTGTGCTGAGATACAGGCTGCTCCAACCTGCTGTAAAATGCTTGATTTCGAGAGTGAGCGAAACTAATGAAAACATTGTTGGGGTAAAACCTAAAGCGAAAGACCTAGCACCAAATCCAATTTGCCATCTGATCTAACTTCTGGAGGCAGTCAAAATGAGCCTTAGAATTCTTCCCTACCTTATTCCTGTGCTGAGATACAGGCTGCTCCAACCTGCTGTAAAATGCTTGATTTCGAGAGTGAGCGAAACTAATGAAAACATTGTTGGGGTAAAACCTAAAGGGAAAGACCTAGCACCAAATCCAATTTGCCATCTGATCTAACTTCTGGAGGCAGTCAAAATGAGCCTTAGAATTCTTCCCTACCTTATTCCTGTGCTGAGATACAGGCTGCTCCAACCTGCTGTAAAATGCTTGATTTCGAGAGTGAGCGAAACTAATGAAAACATTGTTGGGGTAAAACCTAAAGGGAAAGACCTAGCACCAAATCCAATTTGCCATCTGATCTAACTTCTGGAGGCAGTCAAAATGAGCCTTAGAATTCTTCCCTACCTTATTCCTGTGCTGAGATACAGGCTGCTCCAACCTGCTGTAAAATGCTTGATTTCGAGAGTGAGCGAAACTAATGAAAACATTGTTGGGGTAAAACCTAAAGGGAAAGACCTAGCACCAAATCCAATTTGCCATCTGATCTAACTTCTGGAGGCAGTCAAAATGAGCCTTAGAATTCTTCCCTACCTTATTCCTGTGCTGAGATACAGGCTGCTCCAACCTGCTGTAAAATGCTTGATTTCGAGAGTGAGCGAAACTAATGAAAACATTGTTGGGGTAAAACCTAAAGGGAAAGACCTAGCACCAAATCCAATTTGCCATCTGATCTAACTTCTGGAGGCAGTCAAAATGAGCCTTAGAATTCTTCCCTACCTTATTCCTGTGCTGAGATACAGGCTGCTCCAACCTGCTGTAAAATGCTTGATTTCGAGAGTGAGCGAAACTAATGAAAACATTGTTGGGGTAAAACCTAAAGGGAAAGACCTAGCACCAAATCCAATTTGCCATCTGATCTAACTTCTGGAGGCAGTCAAAATGAGCCTTAGAATTCTTCCCTACCTTATTCCTGTGCTGAGATACAGGCTGCTCCAACCTGCTGTAAAATGCTTGATTTCGAGAGTGAGCGAAACTAATGAAAACATTGTTGGGGTAAAACCTAAAGGGAAAGACCTAGCACCAAATCCAATTTGCCATCTGATCTAACTTCTGGAGGCAGTCAAAATGAGCCTTAGAATTCTTCCCTACCTTATTCCTGTGCTGAGATACAGGCTGCTCCAACCTGCTGTAAAATGCTTGATTTCGAGAGTGAGCGAAACTAATGAAAACATTGTTGGGGTAAAACCTAAAGGGAAAGACCTAGCACCAAATCCAATTTGCCATCTGATCTAACTTCTGGAGGCAGTCAAAATGAGCCTTAGAATTCTTCCCTACCTTATTCCTGTGCTGAGATACAGGCTGCTCCAACCTGCTGTAAAATGCTTGATTTCGAGAGTGAGCGAAACTAATGAAAACATTGTTGGGGTAAAACCTAAAGGGAAAGACCTAGCACCAAATCCAATTTGCCATCTGATCTAACTTCTGGAGGCAGTCAAAATGAGCCTTAGAATTCTTCCCTACCTTATTCCTGTGCTGAGATACAGGCTGCTCCAACCTGCTGTAAAATGCTTGATTTCGAGAGTGAGCGAAACTAATGAAAACATTGTTGGGGTAAAACCTAAAGGGAAAGACCTAGCACCAAATCCAATTTGCCATCTGATCTAACTTCTGGAGGCAGTCAAAATGAGCCTTAGAATTCTTCCCTACCTTATTCCTGTGCTGAGATACAGGCTGCTCCAACCTGCTGTAAAATGCTTGATTTCGAGAGTGAGCGAAACTAATGAAAACATTGTTGGGGTAAAACCTAAAGGGAAAGACCTAGCACCAAATCCAATTTGCCATCTGATCTAACTTCTGGAGGCAGTCAAAATGAGCCTTAGAATTCTTCCCTACCTTATTCCTGTGCTGAGATACAGGCTGCTCCAACCTGCTGTAAAATGCTTGATTTCGAGAGTGAGCGAAACTAATGAAAACATTGTTGGGGTAAAACCTAAAGGGAAAGACCTAGCACCAAATCCAATTTGCCATCTGATCTAACTTCTGGAGGCAGTCAAAATGAGCCTTAGAATTCTTCCCTACCTTATTCCTGTGCTGAGATACAGGCTGCTCCAACCTGCTGTAAAATGCTTGATTTCGAGAGTGAGCGAAACTAATGAAAACATTGTTGGGGTAAAACCTAAAGGGAAAGACCTAGCACCAAATCCAATTTGCCATCTGATCTAACTTCTGGAGGCAGTCAAAATGAGCCTTAGAATTCTTCCCTACCTTATTCCTGTGCTGAGATACAGGCTGCTCCAACCTGCTGTAAAATGCTTGATTTCGAGAGTGAGCGAAACTAATGAAAACATTGTAAACATTGTTGGGGGTAAAACCTAAAGGGAAAGACCTAGCACCAAATCCAATTTGCCATCTGATCTAACTTCTGGAGGCAGTCAAAATGATCCTTAGAATTTCTTCCCTACCTTATTCCTGTGCTGAGATACAGGCTGCTCCAACCTGCTGTAAAATGCTTGATTTCGAGAGTGAGCGAAACTAATGAAAACATTGTTGGGGTAAAACCTAAAGGGAAAGACCTAGCACCAAATCCAATTTGCCATCTGATCTAACTTCTGGAGGCAGTCAAAATGAGCCTTAGAATTCTTCCCTACCTTATTCCTGTGCTGAGATACAGGCTGCTCCAACCTGCTGTAAACTGCTTGATTTCGAGAGTGAGCGAAACTAATGAAAACATTGTTGGGGTAAAACCTAAAGGGAAAGACCTAGCACCAAATCCAATTTGCCATCTGATCTAACTTCTGGAGGCAGTCAAAATGAGCCTTAGAATTCTTCCCTACCTTATTCCTGTGCTGAGATACAGGCTGCTCCAACCTGCTGTAAAATGCTTGATTTCGAGAGTGAGCGAAACTAATGAAAACATTGTTGGGGTAAAACCTAAAGGGAAAGACCTAGCACCAAATCCAATTTGCCATCTGATCTAACTTCTGGAGGCAGTCAAAATGAGCCTTAGAATTCTTCCCTACCTTATTCCTGTGCTGAGATACAGGCTGCTCCAACCTGCTGTAAAATGCTTGATTTCGAGAGTGAGCGAAACTAATGAAAACATTGTTGGGGTAAAACCTAAAGGGAAAGGACCTAGCACCAAATCCAATTTGCCATCTGATCTAACTTCTGGAGGCAGTCAAAATGAGCATTAGAATTCTTCCCTACCTTATTTCCTGTGCTGAGATACAGGCTGGCTCCAACCTGCTGTAAAATGCTTGATTTCGAGAGTGAGCGAAACTAATGAAAACATTGTTGGGGTAAAACCTAAAGGGAAAGACCTAGCACCAAATCCAATTTGCCATCTGATCTAACTTCTGGAGGCAGTCAAAATGAGCCTTAGAATTCTTCCCTACCTTATTCCTGTGCTGAGATACAGGCTGCTCCAACCTGCTGTAAAATGCTTGATTTCGAGAGTGAGCGAAACTAATGAAAACATTGTTGGGGTAAAACCTAAAGGGAAAGACCTAGCACCACAATCCAATTTGCCATCTGATCTAACTTCTGGAGGCAGTCAAAATGAGCCTTAGAATTCTTCCCTACCTTATTCCTGTGCTGAGATACAGGCTGCTCCAACCTGCTGTAAAATGCTTGATTTCGAGAGAGTGAGCGAAACTAATGAAAACATTGTTGGGGTAAAACCTAAAGGGAAAGACCTAGCACCAAATCCAATTTGCCATCTGATTCTAACTTCTGGAGGCAGTCAAAATGAGCCTTAGAATTCTTCCCTACCTTATTCCTGTGCTGAGATACAGGCTGCTCCAACCTGCTGTAAAATGCTTGATTTCGAGAGTGAGCGAAACTAATGAAAAACATTGTTGGGGTAAAACCTAAAGGGAAAGACCTAGGCACCAAATCCAATTTGCCATCTGATCTAACTTCTGGAGGCAGTCAAAATGATCCTTAGAATTCTTCCCTACCTTATTCCTGTGCTGAGATACAGGCTGCTCCAACCTGCTGTAAAATGCTTTGATTTCGAGAGTGAGCGAAACTAATGAAAACATTGTTGGGGTAAAAACCTAAAGGAAAGACCTAGCACCAAATCCAATTTGCCATCTGATCTAACTTCTGGAGGCAGTCAAAATGAGCCTTAGAATTCTTCCCTACCTTATTCCTGTGCTGAGATACAGGCTGCTCCAACCTGCTGTAAAATGCTTGATTTCGAGAGTGAGCGAAACTAATGAAAACATTGTTGGGGTAAAACCTAAAGGGAAAGACCTAGCACCAAATCCAATTTGCCATCTGATCTAACTTCTGGAGGCAGTCAAAATGAGCCTTAGAATTCTTCCCTACCTTATTCCTGTGCTGAGATACAGGCTGCTCCAACCTGCTGTAAAATGCTTGATTTCGAGAGTGAGCGAAACTAATGAAAACATTGTTGGGGTAAAACCTAAAGGGAAAGACCTAGCACCAAATCCAATTTGCCATCTGATCTAACTTCTGGAGGCAGTCAAAATGAGCCTTAGAATTCTTCCCTACCTTATTCCTGTGCTGAGATACAGGCTGCTCCAACCTGCTGTAAAATGCTTGATTTCGAGAGTGAGCGAAACTAATGAAAACATTGTTGGGGTAAAACCTAAAGGGAAAGACCTAGCACCAAATCCAATTTGCCATCTGATCTAACTTCTGGAGGCAGTCAAAATGAGCCTTAGAATTCTTCCCTACCTTATTCCTGTGCTGAGATACAGGCTGCTCCAACCTGCTGTAAAATGCTTGATTTCGAGAGTGAGCGAAACTAATGAAAACATTGTTGGGGTAAAACCTAAAGGGAAAGACCTAGCACCAAATCCAATTTGCCATCTGATCTAACTTCTGGAGGCAGTCAAAATGAGCCTTAGAATTCTTCCCTACCTTATTCCTGTGCTGAGATACAGGCTGCTCCAACCTGCTGTAAAATGCTTGATTTCGAGAGTGAGCGAAACTAATGAAAACATTGTTGGGGTAAAACCTAAAGGGAAAGACCTAGCACCAAATCCAATTTGCCATCTGATCTAACTTCTGGAGGCAGTCAAAATGAGCCTTAGAATTCTTCCCTACCTTATTCCTGTGCTGAGATACAGGCTGCTCCAACCTGCTGTAAAATGCTTGATTTCGAGAGTGAGCGAAACTAATGAAAACATTGTTGGGGTAAAACCTAAAGGGAAAGACCTAGCACCAAATCCAATTTGCCATCTGATCTAACTTCTGGAGGCAGTCAAAATGAGCCTTAGAATTCTTCCCTACCTTATTCCTGTGCTGAGATACAGGCTGCTCCAACCTGACTGTAAAATGCTTGATTTCGAGAGTGAGCGAAACTAATGAAAACATTGTTGGGGTAAAACCTAAAGGGAAAGACCTAGCACCAAATCCAATTTGCCATCTGATCTAACTTCTGGAGGCAGTCAAAATGAGCCTTAGAATTCTTCCCTACCTTATTCCTGTGCTGAGATACAGGCTGCTCCAACCTGCTGTAAAATGCTTGATTTCGAGAGTGAGCGAAACTAATGAAAACATTGTTGGGGTAAAACCTAAAGGGAAAGACCTAGCACCAAATCCAATTTGCCATCTGATCTAACTTCTGGAGGCAGTCAAAATGAGCCTTAGAATTCTTCCCTACCTTATTCCTGTGCTGAGATACAGGCTGCTCCAACCTGCTGTAAAATGCTTGATTTCGAGAGTGAGCGAAACTAATGAAAACATTGTTGGGGTAAAACCTAAAGGGAAAGACCTAGCACCAAATCCAATTTGCCATCTGATCTAACTTCTGGAGGCAGTCAAAATGAGCCTTAGAATTCTTCCCTACCTTATTCCTGTGCTGAGATACAGGCTGCTCCAACCTGCTGTAAAATGCTTGATTTCGAGAGTGAGCGAAACTAATGAAAACATTGTTGGGGTAAAACCTAAAGGGAAAGACCTAGCACCAAATCCAATTTGCCATCTGATCTAACTTCTGGAGGCAGTCAAAATGAGCCTTAGAATTCTTCCCTACCTTATTCCTGTGCTGAGATACAGGCTGCTCCAACCTGCTGTAAAATGCTTGATTTCGAGAGTGAGCGAAACTAATGAAAACATTGTTGGGGTAAAACCTAAAGGGAAAGACCTAGCACCAAATCCAATTTGCCATCTGATCTAACTTCTGCGAGGCAGTCAAAATGAGCCTTAGAATTCTTCCCTACCTTATTCCTGTGCTGAGATACAGGCTGCTCCAACCTGCTGTAAAATGCTTGATTTCGAGAGTGAGCGAAACTAATGAAAACATTGTTGGGGTAAAACCTAAAGGGAAAGACCTAGCACCAAATCCAATTTGCCATCTGATCTAACTTCTGGAGGCAGTCAAAATGAGCCTTAGAATTCTTCCCTACCTTATTCCTGTGCTGAGATACAGGCTGCTCCAACCTGCTGTAAAATGCTTGATTTCGAGAGTGAGCGAAACTAATGAAAACATTGTTGGGGTAAAACCTAAAGGGAAAGACCTAGCACCAAATCCAATTTGCCATCTGATCTAACTTCTGGAGGCAGTCAAAATGAGCCTTAGAATTCTTCCCTACCTTATTCCTGTGCTGAGATACAGGCTGCTCCAACCTGCTGTAAAATGCTTGATTTCGAGAGTGAGCGAAACTAATGAAAACATTGTTGGGGTAAAACCTAAAGGGAAAGACCTAGCACCAAATCCAATTTGCCATCTGATCTAACTTCTGGAGGCAGTCAAAATGAGCCTTAGAATTCTTCCCTACCTTATTCCTGTGCTGAGATACAGGCTGCTCCAACCTGCTGTAAAATGCTTGATTTCGAGAGTGAGCGAAACTAATGAAAACATTGTTGGGGTAAAACCTAAAGGGAAAGACCTAGCACCAAATCCAATTTGCCATCTGATCTAACTTCTGGAGGCAGTCAAAATGAGCCTTAGAATTCTTCCCTACCTTATTCCTGTGCTGAGATACAGGCTGCTCCAACCTGCTGTAAAATGCTTGATTTCGAGAGTGAGCGAAACTAATGAAAACATTGTTGGGGTAAAACCTAAAGGGAAAGACCTAGCACCAAATCCAATTTGCCATCTGATCTAACTTCTGGAGGCAGTCAAAATGAGCCTTAGAATTCTTCCCTACCTTATTCCTGTGCTGAGATACAGGCTGCTCCAACCTGCTGTAAAATGCTTGATTTCGAGAGTGAGCGAAACTAATGAAAACATTGTTGGGGTAAAACCTAAAGGGAAAGACCTAGCACCAAATCCAATTTGCCATCTGATCTAACTTCTGGAGGCAGTCAAAATGAGCCTTAGAATTCTTCCCTACCTTATTCCTGTGCTGAGATACAGGCTGCTCCAACCTGCTGTAAAATGCTTGATTTCGAGAGTGAGCGAAACTAATGAAAACATTGTTGGGGTAAAACCTAAAGGGAAAGACCTAGCACCAAATCCAATTTGCCATCTGATCTAACTTCTGGAGGCAGTCAAAATGAGCCTTAGAATTCTTCCCTACCTTATTCCTGTGCTGAGATACAGGCTGCTCCAACCTGCTGTAAAATGCTTGATTTCGAGAGTGAGCGAAACTAATGAAAACATTGTTGGGGTAAAACCTAAAGGGAAAGACCTAGCACCAAATCCAATTTGCCATCTGATCTAACTTCTGGAGGCAGTCAAAATGAGCCTTAGAATTCTTCCCTACCTTATTCCTGTGCTGAGATACAGGCTGCTCCAACCTGCTGTAAAATGCTTGATTTCGAGAGTGAGCGAAACTAATGAAAACATTGTTGGGGTAAAACCTAAAGGGAAAGACCTAGCACCAAATCCAATTTGCCATCTGATCTAACTTCTGGAGGCAGTCAAAATGAGCCTTAGAATTCTTCCCTACCTTATTCCTGTGCTGAGATACAGGCTGCTCCAACCTGCTGTAAAATGCTTGATTTCGAGAGTGAGCGAAACTAATGAAAACATTGTTGGGGTAAAACCTAAAGGGAAAGACCTAGCACCAAATCCAATTTGCCATCTGATCTAACTTCTGGAGGCAGTCAAAATGAGCCTTAGAATTCTTCCCTACCTTATTCCTGTGCTGAGATACAGGCTGCTCCAACCTGCTGTAAAATGCTTGATTTCGAGAGTGAGCGAAACTAATGAAAACATTGTTGGGGTAAAACCTAAAGGGAAAGACCTAGCACCAAATCCAATTTGCCATCTGATCTAACTTCTGGAGGCAGTCAAAATGAGCCTTAGAATTCTTCCCTACCTTATTCCTGTGCTGAGATACAGGCTGCTCCAACCTGCTGTAAAATGCTTGATTTCGAGAGTGAGCGAAACTAATGAAAACATTGTTGGGGTAAAACCTAAAGGGAAAGACCTAGCACCAAATCCAATTTGCCATCTGATCTAACTTCTGGAGGCAGTCAAAATGAGCCTTAGAATTCTTCCCTACCTTATTCCTGTGCTGAGATACAGGCTGCTCCAACCTGCTGTAAAATGCTTGATTTCGAGAGTGAGCGAAACTAATGAAAACATTGTTGGGGTAAAACCTAAAGGGAAAGACCTAGCACCAAATCCAATTTGCCATCTGATCTAACTTCTGGAGGCAGTCAAAATGAGCCTTAGAATTCTTCCCTACCTTATTCCTGTGCTGAGATACAGGCTGCTCCAACCTGCTGTAAAATGCTTGATTTCGAGAGTGAGCGAAACTAATGAAAACATTGTTGGGGTAAAACCTAAAGGGAAAGACCTAGCACCAAATCCAATTTGCCATCTGATCTAACTTCTGGAGGCAGTCAAAATGAGCCTTAGAATTCTTCCCTACCTTATTCCTGTGCTGAGATACAGGCTGCTCCAACCTGCTGTAAAATGCTTGATTTCGAGAGTGAGCGAAACTAATGAAAACATTGTTGGGGTAAAACCTAAAGGGAAAGACCTAGCACCAAATCCAATTTGCCATCTGATCTAACTTCTGGAGGCAGTCAAAATGAGCCTTAGAATTCTTCCCTACCTTATTCCTGTGCTGAGATACAGGCTGCTCCAACCTGCTGTAAAATGCTTGATTTCGAGAGTGAGCGAAACTAATGAAAACATTGTTGGGGTAAAACCTAAAGGGAAAGACCTAGCACCAAATCCAATTTGCCATCTGATCTAACTTCTGGAGGCAGTCAAAATGAGCCTTAGAATTCTTCCCTACCTTATTCCTGTGCTGAGATACAGGCTGCTCCAACCTGCTGTAAAATGCTTGATTTCGAGAGTGAGCGAAACTAATGAAAACATTGTTGGGGTAAAACCTAAAGGGAAAGACCTAGCACCAAATCCAATTTGCCATCTGATCTAACTTCTGGAGGCAGTCAAAATGAGCCTTAGAATTCTTCCCTACCTTATTCCTGTGCTGAGATACAGGCTGCTCCAACCTGCTGTAAAATGCTTGATTTCGAGAGTGAGCGAAACTAATGAAAACATTGTTGGGGTAAAACCTAAAGGGAAAGACCTAGCACCAAATCCAATTTGCCATCTGATCTAACTTCTGGAGGCAGTCAAAATGAGCCTTAGAATTCTTCCCTACCTTATTCCTGTGCTGAGATACAGGCTGCTCCAACCTGCTGTAAAATGCTTGATTTCGAGAGTGAGCGAAACTAATGAAAACATTGTTGGGGTAAAACCTAAAGGGAAAGACCTAGCACCAAATCCAATTTGCCATCTGATCTAACTTCTGGAGGCAGTCAAAATGAGCCTTAGAATTCTTCCCTACCTTATTCCTGTGCTGAGATACAGGCTGCTCCAACCTGCTGTAAAATGCTTGATTTCGAGAGTGAGCGAAACTAATGAAAACATTGTTGGGGTAAAACCTAAAGGGAAAGACCTAGCACCAAATCCAATTTGCCATCTGATCTAACTTCTGGAGGCAGTCAAAATGAGCCTTAGAATTCTTCCCTACCTTATTCCTGTGCTGAGATACAGGCTGCTCCAACCTGCTGTAAAATGCTTGATTTCGAGAGTGAGCGAAACTAATGAAAACATTGTTGGGGTAAAACCTAAAGGGAAAGACCTAGCACCAAATCCAATTTGCCATCTGATCTAACTTCTGGAGGCAGTCAAAATGAGCCTTAGAATTCTTCCCTACCTTATTCCTGTGCTGAGATACAGGCTGCTCCAACCTGCTGTAAAATGCTTGATTTCGAGAGTGAGCGAAACTAATGAAAACATTGTTGGGGTAAAACCTAAAGGGAAAGACCTAGCACCAAATCCAATTTGCCATCTGATCTAACTTCTGGAGGCAGTCAAAATGAGCCTTAGAATTCTTCCCTACCTTATTCCTGTGCTGAGATACAGGCTGCTCCAACCTGCTGTAAAATGCTTGATTTCGAGAGTGAGCGAAACTAATGAAAACATTGTTGGGGTAAAACCTAAAGGGAAAGACCTAGCACCAAATCCAATTTGCCATCTGATCTAACTTCTGGAGGCAGTCAAAATGAGCCTTAGAATTCTTCCCTACCTTATTCCTGTGCTGAGATACAGGCTGCTCCAACCTGCTGTAAAATGCTTGATTTCGAGAGTGAGCGAAACTAATGAAAACATTGTTGGGGTAAAACCTAAAGGGAAAGACCTAGCACCAAATCCAATTTGCCATCTGATCTAACTTCTGGAGGCAGTCAAAATGAGCCTTAGAATTCTTCCCTACCTTATTCCTGTGCTGAGATACAGGCTGCTCCAACCTGCTGTAAAATGCTTGATTTCGAGAGTGAGCGAAACTAATGAAAACATTGTTGGGGTAAAACCTAAAGGGAAAGACCTAGCACCAAATCCAATTTGCCATCTGATCTAACTTCTGGAGGCAGTCAAAATGAGCCTTAGAATTCTTCCCTACCTTATTCCTGTGCTGAGATACAGGCTGCTCCAACCTGCTGTAAAATGCTTGATTTCGAGAGTGAGCGAAACTAATGAAAACATTGTTGGGGTAAAACCTAAAGGGAAAGACCTAGCACCAAATCCAATTTGCCATCTGATCTAACTTCTGGAGGCAGTCAAAATGAGCCTTAGAATTCTTCCCTACCTTATTCCTGTGCTGAGATACAGGCTGCTCCAACCTGCTGTAAAATGCTTGATTTCGAGAGTGAGCGAAACTAATGAAAACATTGTTGGGGTAAAACCTAAAGGGAAAGACCTAGCACCAAATCCAATTTGCCATCTGATCTAACTTCTGGAGGCAGTCAAAATGAGCCTTAGAATTCTTCCCTACCTTATTCCTGTGCTGAGATACAGGCTGCTCCAACCTGCTGTAAAATGCTTGATTTCGAGAGTGAGCGAAACTAATGAAAACATTGTTGGGGTAAAACCTAAAGGGAAAGACCTAGCACCAAATCCAATTTGCCATCTGATCTAACTTCTGGAGGCAGTCAAAATGAGCCTTAGAATTCTTCCCTACCTTATTCCTGTGCTGAGATACAGGCTGCTCCAACCTGCTGTAAAATGCTTGATTTCGAGAGTGAGCGAAACTAATGAAAACATTGTTGGGGTAAAACCTAAAGGGAAAGACCTAGCACCAAATCCAATTTGCCATCTGATCTAACTTCTGGAGGCAGTCAAAATGAGCCTTAGAATTCTTCCCTACCTTATTCCTGTGCTGAGATACAGGCTGCTCCAACCTGCTGTAAAATGCTTGATTTCGAGAGTGAGCGAAACTAATGAAAACATTGTTGGGGTAAAACCTAAAGGGAAAGACCTAGCACCAAATCCAATTTGCCATCTGATCTAACTTCTGGAGGCAGTCAAAATGAGCCTTAGAATTCTTCCCTACCTTATTCCTGTGCTGAGATACAGGCTGCTCCAACCTGCTGTAAAATGCTTGATTTCGAGAGTGAGCGAAACTAATGAAAACATTGTTGGGGTAAAACCTAAAGGGAAAGACCTAGCACCAAATCCAATTTGCCATCTGATCTAACTTCTGGAGGCAGTCAAAATGAGCCTTAGAATTCTTCCCTACCTTATTCCTGTGCTGAGATACAGGCTGCTCCAACCTGCTGTAAAATGCTTGATTTCGAGAGTGAGCGAAACTAATGAAAACATTGTTGGGGTAAAACCTAAAGGGAAAGACCTAGCACCAAATCCAATTTGCCATCTGATCTAACTTCTGGAGGCAGTCAAAATGAGCCTTAGAATTCTTCCCTACCTTATTCCTGTGCTGAGATACAGGCTGCTCCAACCTGCTGTAAAATGCTTGATTTCGAGAGTGAGCGAAACTAATGAAAACATTGTTGGGGTAAAACCTAAAGGGAAAGACCTAGCACCAAATCCAATTTGCCATCTGATCTAACTTCTGGAGGCAGTCAAAATGAGCCTTAGAATTCTTCCCTACCTTATTCCTGTGCTGAGATACAGGCTGCTCCAACCTGCTGTAAAATGCTTGATTTCGAGAGTGAGCGAAACTAATGAAAACATTGTTGGGGTAAAACCTAAAGGGAAAGACCTAGCACCAAATCCAATTTGCCATCTGATCTAACTTCTGGAGGCAGTCAAAATGAGCCTTAGAATTCTTCCCTACCTTATTCCTGTGCTGAGATACAGGCTGCTCCAACCTGCTGTAAAATGCTTGATTTCGAGAGTGAGCGAAACTAATGAAAACATTGTTGGGGTAAAACCTAAAGGGAAAGACCTAGCACCAAATCCAATTTGCCATCTGATCTAACTTCTGGAGGCAGTCAAAATGAGCCTTAGAATTCTTCCCTACCTTATTCCTGTGCTGAGATACAGGCTGCTCCAACCTGCTGTAAAATGCTTGATTTCGAGAGTGAGCGAAACTAATGAAAACATTGTTGGGGTAAAACCTAAAGGGAAAGACCTAGCACCAAATCCAATTTGCCATCTGATCTAACTTCTGGAGGCAGTCAAAATGAGCCTTAGAATTCTTCCCTACCTTATTCCTGTGCTGAGATACAGGCTGCTCCAACCTGCTGTAAAATGCTTGATTTCGAGAGTGAGCGAAACTAATGAAAACATTGTTGGGGTAAAACCTAAAGGGAAAGACCTAGCACCAAATCCAATTTGCCATCTGATCTAACTTCTGGAGGCAGTCAAAATGAGCCTTAGAATTCTTCCCTACCTTATTCCTGTGCTGAGATACAGGCTGCTCCAACCTGCTGTAAAATGCTTGATTTCGAGAGTGAGCGAAACTAATGAAAACATTGTTGGGGTAAAACCTAAAGGGAAAGACCTAGCACCAAATCCAATTTGCCATCTGATCTAACTTCTGGAGGCAGTCAAAATGAGCCTTAGAATTCTTCCCTACCTTATTCCTGTGCTGAGATACAGGCTGCTCCAACCTGCTGTAAAATGCTTGATTTCGAGAGTGAGCGAAACTAATGAAAACATTGTTGGGGTAAAACCTAAAGGGAAAGACCTAGCACCAAATCCAATTTGCCATCTGATCTAACTTCTGGAGGCAGTCAAAATGAGCCTTAGAATTCTTCCCTACCTTATTCCTGTGCTGAGATACAGGCTGCTCCAACCTGCTGTAAAATGCTTGATTTCGAGAGTGAGCGAAACTAATGAAAACATTGTTGGGGTAAAACCTAAAGGGAAAGACCTAGCACCAAATCCAATTTGCCATCTGATCTAACTTCTGGAGGCAGTCAAAATGAGCCTTAGAATTCTTCCCTACCTTATTCCTGTGCTGAGATACAGGCTGCTCCAACCTGCTGTAAAATGCTTGATTTCGAGAGTGAGCGAAACTAATGAAAACATTGTTGGGGTAAAACCTAAAGGGAAAGACCTAGCACCAAATCCAATTTGCCATCTGATCTAACTTCTGGAGGCAGTCAAAATGAGCCTTAGAATTCTTCCCTACCTTATTCCTGTGCTGAGATACAGGCTGCTCCAACCTGCTGTAAAATGCTTGATTTCGAGAGTGAGCGAAACTAATGAAAACATTGTTGGGGTAAAACCTAAAGGGAAAGACCTAGCACCAAATCCAATTTGCCATCTGATCTAACTTCTGGAGGCAGTCAAAATGAGCCTTAGAATTCTTCCCTACCTTATTCCTGTGCTGAGATACAGGCTGCTCCAACCTGCTGTAAAATGCTTGATTTCGAGAGTGAGCGAAACTAATGAAAACATTGTTGGGGTAAAACCTAAAGGGAAAGACCTAGCACCAAATCCAATTTGCCATCTGATCTAACTTCTGGAGGCAGTCAAAATGAGCCTTAGAATTCTTCCCTACCTTATTCCTGTGCTGAGATACAGGCTGCTCCAACCTGCTGTAAAATGCTTGATTTCGAGAGTGAGCGAAACTAATGAAAACATTGTTGGGGTAAAACCTAAAGGGAAAGACCTAGCACCAAATCCAATTTGCCATCTGATCTAACTTCTGGAGGCAGTCAAAATGAGCCTTAGAATTCTTCCCTACCTTATTCCTGTGCTGAGATACAGGCTGCTCCAACCTGCTGTAAAATGCTTGATTTCGAGAGTGAGCGAAACTAATGAAAACATTGTTGGGGTAAAACCTAAAGGGAAAGACCTAGCACCAAATCCAATTTGCCATCTGATCTAACTTCTGGAGGCAGTCAAAATGAGCCTTAGAATTCTTCCCTACCTTATTCCTGTGCTGAGATACAGGCTGCTCCAACCTGCTGTAAAATGCTTGATTTCGAGAGTGAGCGAAACTAATGAAAACATTGTTGGGGTAAAACCTAAAGGGAAAGACCTAGCACCAAATCCAATTTGCCATCTGATCTAACTTCTGGAGGCAGTCAAAATGAGCCTTAGAATTCTTCCCTACCTTATTCCTGTGCTGAGATACAGGCTGCTCCAACCTGCTGTAAAATGCTTGATTTCGAGAGTGAGCGAAACTAATGAAAACATTGTTGGGGTAAAACCTAAAGGGAAAGACCTAGCACCAAATCCAATTTGCCATCTGATCTAACTTCTGGAGGCAGTCAAAATGAGCCTTAGAATTCTTCCCTACCTTATTCCTGTGCTGAGATACAGGCTGCTCCAACCTGCTGTAAAATGCTTGATTTCGAGAGTGAGCGAAACTAATGAAAACATTGTTGGGGTAAAACCTAAAGGGAAAGACCTAGCACCAAATCCAATTTGCCATCTGATCTAACTTCTGGAGGCAGTCAAAATGAGCCTTAGAATTCTTCCCTACCTTATTCCTGTGCTGAGATACAGGCTGCTCCAACCTGCTGTAAAATGCTTGATTTCGAGAGTGAGCGAAACTAATGAAAACATTGTTGGGGTAAAACCTAAAGGGAAAGACCTAGCACCAAATCCAATTTGCCATCTGATCTAACTTCTGGAGGCAGTCAAAATGAGCCTTAGAATTCTTCCCTACCTTATTCCTGTGCTGAGATACAGGCTGCTCCAACCTGCTGTAAAATGCTTGATTTCGAGAGTGAGCGAAACTAATGAAAACATTGTTGGGGTAAAACCTAAAGGGAAAGACCTAGCACCAAATCCAATTTGCCATCTGATCTAACTTCTGGAGGCAGTCAAAATGAGCCTTAGAATTCTTCCCTACCTTATTCCTGTGCTGAGATACAGGCTGCTCCAACCTGCTGTAAAATGCTTGATTTCGAGAGTGAGCGAAACTAATGAAAACATTGTTGGGGTAAAACCTAAAGGGAAAGACCTAGCACCAAATCCAATTTGCCATCTGATCTAACTTCTGGAGGCAGTCAAAATGAGCCTTAGAATTCTTCCCTACCTTATTCCTGTGCTGAGATACAGGCTGCTCCAACCTGCTGTAAAATGCTTGATTTCGAGAGTGAGCGAAACTAATGAAAACATTGTTGGGGTAAAACCTAAAGGGAAAGACCTAGCACCAAATCCAATTTGCCATCTGATCTAACTTCTGGAGGCAGTCAAAATGAGCCTTAGAATTCTTCCCTACCTTATTCCTGTGCTGAGATACAGGCTGCTCCAACCTGCTGTAAAATGCTTGATTTCGAGAGTGAGCGAAACTAATGAAAACATTGTTGGGGTAAAACCTAAAGGGAAAGACCTAGCACCAAATCCAATTTGCCATCTGATCTAACTTCTGGAGGCAGTCAAAATGAGCCTTAGAATTCTTCCCTACCTTATTCCTGTGCTGAGATACAGGCTGCTCCAACCTGCTGTAAAATGCTTGATTTCGAGAGTGAGCGAAACTAATGAAAACATTGTTGGGGTAAAACCTAAAGGGAAAGACCTAGCACCAAATCCAATTTGCCATCTGATCTAACTTCTGGAGGCAGTCAAAATGAGCCTTAGAATTCTTCCCTACCTTATTCCTGTGCTGAGATACAGGCTGCTCCAACCTGCTGTAAAATGCTTGATTTCGAGAGTGAGCGAAACTAATGAAAACATTGTTGGGGTAAAACCTAAAGGGAAAGACCTAGCACCAAATCCAATTTGCCATCTGATCTAACTTCTGGAGGCAGTCAAAATGAGCCTTAGAATTCTTCCCTACCTTATTCCTGTGCTGAGATACAGGCTGCTCCAACCTGCTGTAAAATGCTTGATTTCGAGAGTGAGCGAAACTAATGAAAACATTGTTGGGGTAAAACCTAAAGGGAAAGACCTAGCACCAAATCCAATTTGCCATCTGATCTAACTTCTGGAGGCAGTCAAAATGAGCCTTAGAATTCTTCCCTACCTTATTCCTGTGCTGAGATACAGGCTGCTCCAACCTGCTGTAAAATGCTTGATTTCGAGAGTGAGCGAAACTAATGAAAACATTGTTGGGGTAAAACCTAAAGGGAAAGACCTAGCACCAAATCCAATTTGCCATCTGATCTAACTTCTGGAGGCAGTCAAAATGAGCCTTAGAATTCTTCCCTACCTTATTCCTGTGCTGAGATACAGGCTGCTCCAACCTGCTGTAAAATGCTTGATTTCGAGAGTGAGCGAAACTAATGAAAACATTGTTGGGGTAAAACCTAAAGGGAAAGACCTAGCACCAAATCCAATTTGCCATCTGATCTAACTTCTGGAGGCAGTCAAAATGAGCCTTAGAATTCTTCCCTACCTTATTCCTGTGCTGAGATACAGGCTGCTCCAACCTGCTGTAAAATGCTTGATTTCGAGAGTGAGCGAAACTAATGAAAACATTGTTGGGGTAAAACCTAAAGGGAAAGACCTAGCACCAAATCCAATTTGCCATCTGATCTAACTTCTGGAGGCAGTCAAAATGAGCCTTAGAATTCTTCCCTACCTTATTCCTGTGCTGAGATACAGGCTGCTCCAACCTGCTGTAAAATGCTTGATTTCGAGAGTGAGCGAAACTAATGAAAACATTGTTGGGGTAAAACCTAAAGGGAAAGACCTAGCACCAAATCCAATTTGCCATCTGATCTAACTTCTGGAGGCAGTCAAAATGAGCCTTAGAATTCTTCCCTACCTTATTCCTGTGCTGAGATACAGGCTGCTCCAACCTGCTGTAAAATGCTTGATTTCGAGAGTGAGCGAAACTAATGAAAACATTGTTGGGGTAAAACCTAAAGGGAAAGACCTAGCACCAAATCCAATTTGCCATCTGATCTAACTTCTGGAGGCAGTCAAAATGAGCCTTAGAATTCTTCCCTACCTTATTCCTGTGCTGAGATACAGGCTGCTCCAACCTGCTGTAAAATGCTTGATTTCGAGAGTGAGCGAAACTAATGAAAACATTGTTGGGGTAAAACCTAAAGGGAAAGACCTAGCACCAAATCCAATTTGCCATCTGATCTAACTTCTGGAGGCAGTCAAAATGAGCCTTAGAATTCTTCCCTACCTTATTCCTGTGCTGAGATACAGGCTGCTCCAACCTGCTGTAAAATGCTTGATTTCGAGAGTGAGCGAAACTAATGAAAACATTGTTGGGGTAAAACCTAAAGGGAAAGACCTAGCACCAAATCCAATTTGCCATCTGATCTAACTTCTGGAGGCAGTCAAAATGAGCCTTAGAATTCTTCCCTACCTTATTCCTGTGCTGAGATACAGGCTGCTCCAACCTGCTGTAAAATGCTTGATTTCGAGAGTGAGCGAAACTAATGAAAACATTGTTGGGGTAAAACCTAAAGGGAAAGACCTAGCACCAAATCCAATTTGCCATCTGATCTAACTTCTGGAGGCAGTCAAAATGAGCCTTAGAATTCTTCCCTACCTTATTCCTGTGCTGAGATACAGGCTGCTCCAACCTGCTGTAAAATGCTTGATTTCGAGAGTGAGCGAAACTAATGAAAACATTGTTGGGGTAAAACCTAAAGGGAAAGACCTAGCACCAAATCCAATTTGCCATCTGATCTAACTTCTGGAGGCAGTCAAAATGAGCCTTAGAATTCTTCCCTACCTTATTCCTGTGCTGAGATACAGGCTGCTCCAACCTGCTGTAAAATGCTTGATTTCGAGAGTGAGCGAAACTAATGAAAACATTGTTGGGGTAAAACCTAAAGGGAAAGACCTAGCACCAAATCCAATTTGCCATCTGATCTAACTTCTGGAGGCAGTCAAAATGAGCCTTAGAATTCTTCCCTACCTTATTCCTGTGCTGAGATACAGGCTGCTCCAACCTGCTGTAAAATGCTTGATTTCGAGAGTGAGCGAAACTAATGAAAACATTGTTGGGGTAAAACCTAAAGGGAAAGACCTAGCACCAAATCCAATTTGCCATCTGATCTAACTTCTGGAGGCAGTCAAAATGAGCCTTAGAATTCTTCCCTACCTTATTCCTGTGCTGAGATACAGGCTGCTCCAACCTGCTGTAAAATGCTTGATTTCGAGAGTGAGCGAAACTAATGAAAACATTGTTGGGGTAAAACCTAAAGGGAAAGACCTAGCACCAAATCCAATTTGCCATCTGATCTAACTTCTGGAGGCAGTCAAAATGAGCCTTAGAATTCTTCCCTACCTTATTCCTGTGCTGAGATACAGGCTGCTCCAACCTGCTGTAAAATGCTTGATTTCGAGAGTGAGCGAAACTAATGAAAACATTGTTGGGGTAAAACCTAAAGGGAAAGACCTAGCACCAAATCCAATTTGCCATCTGATCTAACTTCTGGAGGCAGTCAAAATGAGCCTTAGAATTCTTCCCTACCTTATTCCTGTGCTGAGATACAGGCTGCTCCAACCTGCTGTAAAATGCTTGATTTCGAGAGTGAGCGAAACTAATGAAAACATTGTTGGGGTAAAACCTAAAGGGAAAGACCTAGCACCAAATCCAATTTGCCATCTGATCTAACTTCTGGAGGCAGTCAAAATGAGCCTTAGAATTCTTCCCTACCTTATTCCTGTGCTGAGATACAGGCTGCTCCAACCTGCTGTAAAATGCTTGATTTCGAGAGTGAGCGAAACTAATGAAAACATTGTTGGGGTAAAACCTAAAGGGAAAGACCTAGCACCAAATCCAATTTGCCATCTGATCTAACTTCTGGAGGCAGTCAAAATGAGCCTTAGAATTCTTCCCTACCTTATTCCTGTGCTGAGATACAGGCTGCTCCAACCTGCTGTAAAATGCTTGATTTCGAGAGTGAGCGAAACTAATGAAAACATTGTTGGGGTAAAACCTAAAGGGAAAGACCTAGCACCAAATCCAATTTGCCATCTGATCTAACTTCTGGAGGCAGTCAAAATGAGCCTTAGAATTCTTCCCTACCTTATTCCTGTGCTGAGATACAGGCTGCTCCAACCTGCTGTAAAATGCTTGATTTCGAGAGTGAGCGAAACTAATGAAAACATTGTTGGGGTAAAACCTAAAGGGAAAGACCTAGCACCAAATCCAATTTGCCATCTGATCTAACTTCTGGAGGCAGTCAAAATGAGCCTTAGAATTCTTCCCTACCTTATTCCTGTGCTGAGATACAGGCTGCTCCAACCTGCTGTAAAATGCTTGATTTCGAGAGTGAGCGAAACTAATGAAAACATTGTTGGGGTAAAACCTAAAAAAGGGAAAGACCTAGCACCAAATCCAATTTGCCATCTGATCTAACTTCTGGAGGCAGTCAAAATGAGCCTTAGAATTCTTCCCTACCTTATTCCTGTGCTGAGATACAGGCTGCTCCAACCTGCTGTAAAATGCTTGATTTCGAGAGTGAGCGAAACTAATGAAAACATTGTTGGGGTAAAACCTAAAGGGAAAGACCTAGCACCAAATCCAATTTGCCATCTGATCTAACTTCTGGAGGCAGTCAAAATGAGCCTTAGAATTCTTCCCTACCTTATTCCTGTGCTGAGATACAGGCTGCTCCAACCTGCTGTAAAATGCTTGATTTCGAGAGTGAGCGAAACTAATGAAAACATTGTTGGGGTAAAACCTAAAGGGAAAGACCTAGCACCAAATCCAATTTGCCATCTGATCTAACTTCTGGAGGCAGTCAAAATGAGCCTTAGAATTCTTCCCTACCTTATTCCTGTGCTGAGATACAGGCTGCTCCAACCTGCTGTAAAATGCTTGATTTCGAGAGTGAGCGAAACTAATGAAAACATTGTTGGGGTAAAACCTAAAGGGAAAGACCTAGCACCAAATCCAATTTGCCATCTGATCTAACTTCTGGAGGCAGTCAAAATGAGCCTTAGAATTCTTCCCTACCTTATTCCTGTGCTGAGATACAGGCTGCTCCAACCTGCTGTAAAATGCTTGATTTCGAGAGTGAGCGAAACTAATGAAAACATTGTTGGGGTAAAACCTAAAGGGAAAGACCTAGCACCAAATCCAATTTGCCATCTGATCTAACTTCTGGAGGCAGTCAAAATGAGCCTTAGAATTCTTCCCTACCTTATTCCTGTGCTGAGATACAGGCTGCTCCAACCTGCTGTAAAATGCTTGATTTCGAGAGTGAGCGAAACTAATGAAAACATTGTTGGGGTAAAACCTAAAGGGAAAGACCTAGCACCAAATCCAATTTGCCATCTGATCTAACTTCTGGAGGCAGTCAAAATGAGCCTTAGAATTCTTCCCTACCTTATTCCTGTGCTGAGATACAGGCTGCTCCAACCTGCTGTAAAATGCTTGATTTCGAGAGTGAGCGAAACTAATGAAAACATTGTTGGGGTAAAACCTAAAGGGAAAGACCTAGCACCAAATCCAATTTGCCATCTGATCTAACTTCTGGAGGCAGTCAAAATGAGCCTTAGAATTCTTCCCTACCTTATTCCTGTGCTGAGATACAGGCTGCTCCAACCTGCTGTAAAATGCTTGATTTCGAGAGTGAGCGAAACTAATGAAAACATTGTTGGGGTAAAACCTAAAGGGAAAGACCTAGCACCAAATCCAATTTGCCATCTGATCTAACTTCTGGAGGCAGTCAAAATGAGCCTTAGAATTCTTCCCTACCTTATTCCTGTGCTGAGATACAGGCTGCTCCAACCTGCTGTAAAATGCTTGATTTCGAGAGTGAGCGAAACTAATGAAAACATTGTTGGGGTAAAACCTAAAGGGAAAGACCTAGCACCAAATCCAATTTGCCATCTGATCTAACTTCTGGAGGCAGTCAAAATGAGCCTTAGAATTCTTCCCTACCTTATTCCTGTGCTGAGATACAGGCTGCTCCAACCTGCTGTAAAATGCTTGATTTCGAGAGTGAGCGAAACTAATGAAAACATTGTTGGGGTAAAACCTAAAGGGAAAGACCTAGCACCAAATCCAATTTGCCATCTGATCTAACTTCTGGAGGCAGTCAAAATGAGCCTTAGAATTCTTCCCTACCTTATTCCTGTGCTGAGATACAGGCTGCTCCAACCTGCTGTAAAATGCTTGATTTCGAGAGTGAGCGAAACTAATGAAAACATTGTTGGGGTAAAACCTAAAGGGAAAGACCTAGCACCAAATCCAATTTGCCATCTGATCTAACTTCTGGAGGCAGTCAAAATGAGCCTTAGAATTCTTCCCTACCTTATTCCTGTGCTGAGATACAGGCTGCTCCAACCTGCTGTAAAATGCTTGATTTCGAGAGTGAGCGAAACTAATGAAAACATTGTTGGGGTAAAACCTAAAGGGAAAGACCTAGCACCAAATCCAATTTGCCATCTGATCTAACTTCTGGAGGCAGTCAAAATGAGCCTTAGAATTCTTCCCTACCTTATTCCTGTGCTGAGATACAGGCTGCTCCAACCTGCTGTAAAATGCTTGATTTCGAGAGTGAGCGAAACTAATGAAAACATTGTTGGGGTAAAACCTAAAGGGAAAGACCTAGCACCAAATCCAATTTGCCATCTGATCTAACTTCTGGAGGCAGTCAAAATGAGCCTTAGAATTCTTCCCTACCTTATTCCTGTGCTGAGATACAGGCTGCTCCAACCTGCTGTAAAATGCTTGATTTCGAGAGTGAGCGAAACTAATGAAAACATTGTTGGGGTAAAACCTAAAGGGAAAGACCTAGCACCAAATCCAATTTGCCATCTGATCTAACTTCTGGAGGCAGTCAAAATGAGCCTTAGAATTCTTCCCTACCTTATTCCTGTGCTGAGATACAGGCTGCTCCAACCTGCTGTAAAATGCTTGATTTCGAGAGTGAGCGAAACTATGAAAACATTGTTGGGGTAAAACCTAAAGGGAAAGACCTAGCACCAAATCCAATTTGCCATCTGATCTAACTTCTGGAGGCAGTCAAAATGAGCCTTAGAATTCTTCCCTACCTTATTCCTGTGCTGAGATACAGGCTGCTCCAACCTGCTGTAAAATGCTTGATTTCGAGAGTGAGCGAAACTAATGAAAACATTGTTGGGGTAAAACCTAAAGGGAAAGACCTAGCACCAAATCCAATTTGCCATCTGATCTAACTTCTGGAGGCAGTCAAAATGATCCTTAGAATTCTTCCCTACCTTATTCCTGTGCTGAGATACAGGCTGCTCCAACCTGCTGTAAAATGCTTGATTTCGAGAGTGAGCGAAACTAATGAAAACATTGTTGGGGTAAAACCTAAAGGGAAAGACCTAGCACCAAATCCAATTTGCCATCTGATCTAACTTCTGGAGGCAGTCAAAATGAGCCTTAGAATTCTTCCCTACCTTATTCCTGTGCTGAGATACAGGCTGCTCCAACCTGCTGTAAAATGCTTGATTTCGAGAGTGAGCGAAACTAATGAAAACATTGTTGGGGTAAAACCTAAAGGGAAAGACCTAGCACCAAATCCAATTTGCCATCTGATCTAACTTCTGGAGGCAGTCAAAATGAGCCTTAGAATTCTTCCCTACCTTATTCCTGTGCTGAGATACAGGCTGCTCCAACCTGCTGTAAAATGCTTGATTTCGAGAGTGAGCGAAACTAATGAAAACATTGTTGGGGTAAAACCTAAAGGGAAAGACCTAGCACCAAATCCAATTTGCCATCTGATCTAACTTCTGGAGGCAGTCAAAATGAGCCTTAGAATTCTTCCCTACCTTATTCCTGTGCTGAGATACAGGCTGCTCCAACCTGCTGTAAAATGCTTGATTTCGAGAGTGAGCGAAACTAATGAAAACATTGTTGGGGTAAAACCTAAAGGGAAAGACCTAGCACCAAATCCAATTTGCCATCTGATCTAACTTCTGGAGGCAGTCAAAATGAGCCTTAGAATTCTTCCCTACCTTATTCCTGTGCTGAGATACAGGCTGCTCCAACCTGCTGTAAAATGCTTGATTTCGAGAGTGAGCGAAACTAATGAAAACATTGTTGGGGTAAAACCTAAAGGGAAAGACCTAGCACCAAATCCAATTTGCCATCTGATCTAACTTCTGGAGGCAGTCAAAATGAGCCTTAGAATTCTTCCCTACCTTATTCCTGTGCTGAGATACAGGCTGCTCCAACCTGCTGTAAAATGCTTGATTTCGAGAGTGAGCGAAACTAATGAAAACATTGTTGGGGTAAAACCTAAAGGGAAAGACCTAGCACCAAATCCAATTTGCCATCTGATCTAACTTCTGGAGGCAGTCAAAATGAGCCTTAGAATTCTTCCCTACCTTATTCCTGTGCTGAGATACAGGCTGCTCCAACCTGCTGTAAAATGCTTGATTTCGAGAGTGAGCGAAACTAATGAAAACATTGTTGGGGTAAAACCTAAAGGGAAAGACCTAGCACCAAATCCAATTTGCCATCTGATCTAACTTCTGGAGGCAGTCAAAATGAGCCTTAGAATTCTTCCCTACCTTATTCCTGTGCTGAGATACAGGCTGCTCCAACCTGCTGTAAAATGCTTGATTTCGAGAGTGAGCGAAACTAATGAAAACATTGTTGGGGTAAAACCTAAAGGGAAAGACCTAGCACCAAATCCAATTTGCCATCTGATCTAACTTCTGGAGGCAGTCAAAATGAGCCTTAGAATTCTTCCCTACCTTATTCCTGTGCTGAGATACAGGCTGCTCCAACCTGCTGTAAAATGCTTGATTTCGAGAGTGAGCGAAACTAATGAAAACATTGTTGGGGTAAAACCTAAAGGGAAAGACCTAGCACCAAATCCAATTTGCCATCTGATCTAACTTCTGGAGGCAGTCAAAATGAGCCTTAGAATTCTTCCCTACCTTATTCCTGTGCTGAGATACAGGCTGCTCCAACCTGCTGTAAAATGCTTGATTTCGAGAGTGAGCGAAACTAATGAAAACATTGTTGGGGTAAAACCTAAAGGGAAAGACCTAGCACCAAATCCAATTTGCCATCTGATCTAACTTCTGGAGGCAGTCAAAATGATCCTTAGAATTCTTCCCTACCTTATTCCTGTGCTGAGATACAGGCTGCTCCAACCTGCTGTAAAATGCTTGATTTCGAGAGTGAGCGAAACTAATGAAAACATTGTTGGGGTAAAACCTAAAGGGAAAGACCTAGCACCAAATCCAATTTGCCATCAGATCTAACTTCTGGAGGCAGTCAAAATGATCCTTAGAATTCTTCCCTACCTTATTCCTGTGCTGAGATACAGGCTGCTCCAACCTGCTGTAAAATGCTTGATTTCGAGAGTGAGCGAAACTAATGAAAACATTGTTGGGGTAAAACCTAAAGGGAAAGACCTAGCACCAAATCCAATTTGCCATCTGATCTAACTTCTGGAGGCAGTCAAAATGATCCTTAGAATTCTTCCCTACCTTATTCCTGTGCTGAGATACAGGCTGCTCCAACCTGCTGTAAAATGCTTGATTTCGAGAGTGAGCGAAACTAATGAAAACATTGTTGGGGTAAAACCTAAAGGGAAAGACCTAGCACCAAATCCAATTTGCCATCTGATCTAACTTCTGGAGGCAGTCAAAATGAGCCTTAGAATTCTTCCCTACCTTATTCCTGTGCTGAGATACAGGCTGCTCCAACCTGCTGTAAAATGCTTGATTTCGAGAGTGAGCGAAACTAATGAAAACATTGTTGGGGTAAAACCTAAAGGGAAAGACCTAGCACCAAATCCAATTTGCCATCTGATCTAACTTCTGGAGGCAGTCAAAATGAGCCTTAGAATTCTTCCCTACCTTATTCCTGTGCTGAGATACAGGCTGCTCCAACCTGCTGTAAAATGCTTGATTTCGAGAGTGAGCGAAACTAATGAAAACATTGTTGGGGTAAAACCTAAAGGGAAAGACCTAGCACCAAATCCAATTTGCCATCTGATCTAACTTCTGGAGGCAGTCAAAATGAGCCTTAGAATTCTTCCCTACCTTATTCCTGTGCTGAGATACAGGCTGCTCCAACCTGCTGTAAAATGCTTGATTTCGAGAGTGAGCGAAACTAATGAAAACATTGTTGGGGTAAAACCTAAAGGGAAAGACCTAGCACCAAATCCAATTTGCCATCTGATCTAACTTCTGGAGGCAGTCAAAATGAGCCTTAGAATTCTTCCCTACCTTATTCCTGTGCTGAGATACAGGCTGCTCCAACCTGCTGTAAAATGCTTGATTTCGAGAGTGAGCGAAACTAATGAAAACATTGTTGGGGTAAAACCTAAAGGGAAAGACCTAGCACCAAATCCAATTTGCCATCTGATCTAACTTCTGGAGGCAGTCAAAATGATCCTTAGAATTCTTCCCTACCTTATTCCTGTGCTGAGATACAGGCTGCTCCAACCTGCTGTAAAATGCTTGATTTCGAGAGTGAGCGAAACTAATGAAAACATTGTTGGGGTAAAACCTAAAGGGAAAGACCTAGCACCAAATCCAATTTGCCATCTGATCTAACTTCTGGAGGCAGTCAAAATGATCCTTAGAATTCTTCCCTACCTTATTCCTGTGCTGAGATACAGGCTGCTCCAACCTGCTGTAAAATGCTTGATTTCGAGAGTGAGCGAAACTAATGAAAACATTGTTGGGGTAAAACCTAAAGGGAAAGACCTAGCACCAAATCCAATTTGCCATCTGATCTAACTTCTGGAGGCAGTCAAAATGAGCCTTAGAATTCTTCCCTACCTTATTCCTGTGCTGAGATACAGGCTGCTCCAACCTGCTGTAAAATGCTTGATTTCGAGAGTGAGCGAAACTAATGAAAACATTGTTGGGGTAAAACCTAAAGGGAAAGACCTAGCACCAAATCCAATTTGCCATCTGATCTAACTTCTGGAGGCAGTCAAAATGAGCCTTAGAATTCTTCCCTACCTTATTCCTGTGCTGAGATACAGGCTGCTCCAACCTGCTGTAAAATGCTTGATTTCGAGAGTGAGCGAAACTAATGAAAACATTGTTGGGGTAAAACCTAAAGGGAAAGACCTAGCACCAAATCCAATTTGCCATCTGATCTAACTTCTGGAGGCAGTCAAAATGAGCCTTAGAATTCTTCCCTACCTTATTCCTGTGCTGAGATACAGGCTGCTCCAACCTGCTGTAAAATGCTTGATTTCGAGAGTGAGCGAAACTAATGAAAACATTGTTGGGGTAAAACCTAAAGGGAAAGACCTAGCACCAAATCCAATTTGCCATCTGATCTAACTTCTGGAGGCAGTCAAAATGAGCCTTAGAATTCTTCCCTACCTTATTCCTGTGCTGAGATACAGGCTGCTCCAACCTGCTGTAAAATGCTTGATTTCGAGAGTGAGCGAAACTAATGAAAACATTGTTGGGGTAAAACCTAAAGGGAAAGACCTAGCACCAAATCCAATTTGCCATCTGATCTAACTTCTGGAGGCAGTCAAAATGAGCCTTAGAATTCTTCCCTACCTTATTCCTGTGCTGAGATACAGGCTGCTCCAACCTGCTGTAAAATGCTTGATTTCGAGAGTGAGCGAAACTAATGAAAACATTGTTGGGGTAAAACCTAAAGGGAAAGACCTAGCACCAAATCCAATTTGCCATCTGATCTAACTTCTGGAGGCAGTCAAAATGAGCCTTAGAATTCTTCCCTACCTTATTCCTGTGCTGAGATACAGGCTGCTCCAACCTGCTGTAAAATGCTTGATTTCGAGAGTGAGCGAAACTAATGAAAACATTGTTGGGGTAAAACCTAAAGGGAAAGACCTAGCACCAAATCCAATTTGCCATCTGATCTAACTTCTGGAGGCAGTCAAAATGAGCCTTAGAATTCTTCCCTACCTTATTCCTGTGCTGAGATACAGGCTGCTCCAACCTGCTGTAAAATGCTTGATTTCGAGAGTGAGCGAAACTAATGAAAACATTGTTGGGGTAAAACCTAAAGGGAAAGACCTAGCACCAAATCCAATTTGCCATCTGATCTAACTTCTGGAGGCAGTCAAAATGATCCTTAGAATTCTTCCCTACCTTATTCCTGTGCTGAGATACAGGCTGCTCCAACCTGCTGTAAAATGCTTGATTTCGAGAGTGAGC